>NC_057814.1:308191425-308216595 GCF_018294505.1 Triticum aestivum | reverse complement strand
CCCTCGCCGCCCCTCGCCTTCCCCGAGCTCCGCCGCCCTCACCGCCCCTCGCCGGAGCCGGCCAAGCCCCGCGCCCGACGAGGTACCTCGCCGCCGTTCGGTTTGCCGGTTTTGTTTAAAAAAACCGTTCGTTTAAAAAAAACCCTAGATCGTTTTTTTTCGGTTTTGTTATTTTGTGAACGTTCACCGGCACGTTCGTTTTAGCGAACGCGTTCATCGGTTTTTCTCTGTTAACGAACGTCCGTTCTTTAACCGTTCGTCCGTTTTTCTTTTTCGTCAGATTTTTCCGTGATTATCTTAGATTCGATTTCTGATCGAATCTTCGTTTGTGTTTAACTTTTCGCTCGTTTATCGGAATCAGGCGATTCAAGCGCCTAGAGTTTCGTCTCGAAATTCTCTTTCCGTTTAACCTACTCAAACAAGTTTTTTCTTCTGTAAAATTTGACCTAGATCCAGATTAGTAAACGAAGCTTGTTTCTTTCGCCGTTTGACTTTCGTTGCTTCGTTCGAGTTGATTCTTTTTGCATACCGGAGTTCTTAAGTTGAACTTTCTGGTTGGATCTTTCACTCGAGTTTTACCTGTGCATTAGTTGAGTACTGATTGTTTGCTTGTTTGTTTGCGATAGAGTACTCGGAGTGTGCCGCTTGTTACTCCGAATCGCTAGGTTTTGCGGATCATCAGCAAGGCAAGTAACACTTTGATCATATACCTTCCATACCCAGTTTTTATTGCATTAGATCTATTCCTCAAACATTGCATGATTAGGATCTAATTAAATTGTGGGTTTTGGGAAGTAGTTGAGGTAGTACCTATTACATGTTTCTTTTATCAAACCCTTGGGAGTTACTTCTACGTTTGCTATTATATTGCCATGCTATGCTCGTAGACGTGGATTGGGTTTGAGTGATATTCATGACAGATGTGAGATTGTTAATTAATGGTTTACCTCAGGTGGCAACTAAAACTCACATCTGGGTGGATTGAGGTACCTGGGTATTCCAGGATTGCCTGTTTTTCTTTTGGACCGCCACCCAGGTTCAAAGGGATCATAAGATTATTCATGCTAGAAACTTCCGTGTGCAACCGCAAGCTATTATGGGATCTAGCATAGTTGACTAAGTTGTGTGAACTCTTACGGTGGTAGACTAGCAGATGTAGGGGAAAGTAGGTGTAACGGTCTACCCATACGTAAGGTGCAAACACTTCTGAAAGACTGTGTCTCGGTCATCCGTTTCTCAAACATCATGTAGTGCGAGAAGCAAGCGGAGGCGATCGAGTCTTGTGGGGAAAAGTGCACAAACCTCTGCAGAGTGTACAAACTAATCATGGTTAGCCGTGTCCCCGGTGATGGACAACTTGAGTATCTAGTACCTGGATTATCATGTGAATCTCATCACCATGTTACTTTTACTTAATTTTGCTGGGTTATTGATGATTCTTAATTGGGATTGAGATGCTGTCAACCATCTCAATGTTTCACAACCACCATGATAGTTAAATAAAAATTTATTCCTTTGCAGTAGGGAAAAATTGGCTTTTCGCAAAACTGTAACCATAGAGCTTTCCACCAGCCATATATGCATGTAGTATAGCATTTATTATTGTTCATTATTCTCTATGTGTTACTTTGCCAGCATATTCTATGTGCTGACCCGTTTTCGGGCTGCAACGTTTCATGTTGCAGACTTTTCAGACGACGAGTAAGGTGCCTTAGGTCGTGGTCTTATACTCAGTGATGCCGCTGGAGTTGATGGACTCACTTATCTTCCAAGTCTTCCGCTGTTATCGTTTTTAGATGGCCTTAAGCCATATTTATCATACTTAATCTCTTTGGAGATATTCGATGTAATAAGTGTGTGATTGCTACTCTGTTATAAATCCTCCATTTGTACTGTGCGTGTCAGCATTACTAATCCAGGGATGACACTAGTGCACAGCAGCACAGACCATTTGAGGTCTGGTCGCTACACCTGCAAAAACAAGTTAGACGTCCTCTACATTGTTGTTGCAAGTTTTACGTGGCTGCTACGGGCTTCTAGCAAGAACCGTTCTTACCTACGCTTCAAAACCACAATGATTTTTCGTCAAGTGTGCTGTTTTAACCTTCAACAAGGACCGGCCGTAGTCAAACTCGATTCAACTAAAGTTGGAGAAATAGACAACTGCCAGCCACCTGTGTGCGAAGCATGTCGGTAGAACAAGTCTCATGAACGCGGTCATGTAATGTCGGTCCGGGCCACTTCATCCAACAATACAGCCGAATGAAAGTACGACGTTGGTGGTAAGCAGTATGACTATTATCGCCCACAACTCATTGTGTTCTACTCGTGCATATCATCTATGCATAGACCTGGCTCGGATGCCACTGTCAGGGAACGTAGTAATTCAAAAAAATTCCTACGATCACGCAAGATCTATCTAGGAGATGCATAGCAATGAGACGGGGAGAGTGTGTCCACGTACCCTCGTAGACCGAAAGCGGAAACGTTATGTTAACGCGGTTCATCTAGTCGAACGTCTTCACGATCCAACCGATCCAAGTACCGAACGTACGGCACCTCCATGTTCTGCACACGTTCAGCTCGATGACGTCCCTCGAGCTCTTGATCCAGTAGAGGGTCGAGGGAGAGTTCCGTTAGCACGATGGTGTGGCGACGGTGTTGGTGATGTGATCTGCACAGGGCTTCGCCTAAGCACTACGACGCTATGAACGGAGGAGTAAACTGTGGAGGGGGGCACCGCACACGACTAAGACAAATCTTGGTGTACCTTTGGGTGCCCCCGCCCCTGTATATAAAGGGGGAGGAGGAGGCCGGCGGCCTAGGAGGGGCGTGCCAAGGGGGGGAGTCCTACTTGGACTCCTAGTCCAAGTAGGATTCGGCCCCCCTCCTTCCTTCCAACGGAGAAGGAAAGGGGAAAGAGGGGGCCCGCCCCTCCCCTTGTCCAACTCGGATTGGGCAAGGGGGAGCCCACGCCTCCTCCCGTGGCCTGCCTCCTCTCCTCCACTATGGCCCAATAGGCCCATTAACTTTCCCGGGGGTTCTGGTAACCTCCCGGTACTCCGAAAAATACCTGATCTTCTTTGGAACCATTCCGGTGTCCGTATATAACCTTCTAATATATGAATCTCTACCTCTCGACCATTTCGAGACTCCTCGTCATGTCCGTGATCTTATCCGGGACACCAAACAAACTTCGGTCACCAAAACACATAACTCATAATACAAATCATCATCGAACATTAAGCGTGCGGAACCTACGGGTTCAAGAACTATGTAGACATGACCGAGACAAATCTCCGGCCAATAACCAATGGCAGAACCTGGATGCTCATATTGGCTCCTACATATTCTACGAAGATCTTTCTTGGTCAAACGCATAACAACATACGTCATTCCCTTTGTCATCGGTATGTTACTTGCCCGAGATTCGATCGTCGGTATCATCATACTTAGTTCAATCTTGTTACCGACAAGTCTCTTTAATCATTCAGTAATGTATCATCCCATAACTAACTCATTAGTCACATTGCTTTCAAGGCTTATAGTGATGTGCATTATCGAGGGCCCAGAGATATCTCTTCGATACACAGAGTGACAAATCCTAATCTTGATCTATGCCAACCCAACAAACAGCTTCGGAGACACCTATAGAGCTTCTTTATAATCACCTAGTTACGTTGTAACATTTGATAGCACACAAAATGTTCCTCCGGTATTCGGGAGTTGCATAATCTCATAGTCAGAGGAATATGTATAAGTCATGAAGAAAGCAATAGAAATAAAACATAACGATCATTATGCTAAGCTAACGGATGGGTGTTGTCCATCACATCATTCTCTAATGATGTGATCTTATTCATCAAATGACAACAGATGTTTATGGTTAGGAAACTTAACCATCTTTGATTAACGAGCTAGTCAAGTAGAGGCATACTAGGGACACTATGTTTTTCTCTATGTATTCACACATGTACTAAGTTTCCGGTTAATACAATTCTAGCATGAATAATAAACATTTATCATGATATAAGGAAATATAAATAACGACTTTATTATTGCCTCTAGGGCATATTTCCTTCAGGTTATAGATTGGACCAACTTGACGCTTCTAGCATATTTCTGGGCGTTGCTTCCCAAACAGAAAGGGAAAAATTGAAGCCCTTATATTCAAATATCATCACTTTAATGGCTCATGGCCTCACTGGAATTAATCAGACTGGGTGTTGGATAAGCTAGCGATCCAACCCCTCAGCCTAAGGGGCCGACTCATGCATACACCTACAGGCGAGCAGGAAGATGCATTGCGCTTCAGTCGGATCAATTTGACAGTAGTCGAGGTCTCAAAGTCTATGATACAGACCATCCCAAGGTCATCCCCATGGACCTACCATTGTCTCACCAAGTGCCAAGTAGACCCATGACACGTGCATGTGCAAGAGCTCTCGAGACCGAGGGGACATCACTCCTCTTGCAACTCCCTTTCGAATAACATGAGACATGGCTACTACCTCAAGCGGAAACACTTTGCATACTCAGGTGCCAAGGAACTAGCCATGAAGAAGCTAAGGAGCAAGTACGATCGAAGGAGATAAGCAATCATGAATAGGTTGTGCACAAGTCCCATATCCGCCTATTGAGAAATCATGCTAGCGTTTCTCTAGTGTTGTGCAACAAGAGCAGTAGAGTCCACATTTTAAGCTCATTCCTTGGTTGCATGACCCCATTTATCTATTCGTGTGTGTTTCCGTGTGCCACATATTGCTATTGGTCTACTTGTTACACTTGTGAATTTGTAAATCTCTTTCAAAATTATCGAATCTTGCTAACAATTGCATAAATTTTGTGACACCATCCTCACCAGGCTATTCCAAAAAGCTTTACATGTGTAGGTGTGAGAATCGACAAGTTCCGGTACCAAATGTGCTACTTCCATAATACTACATTGGGTGATCTTTGATCCGTCTTCAACATCAGATAAGGTATATTTGGTCTAGTTCTTTCCTTTCTTCCACTCACATATTTGCTTGAGATGATGGATAGGCCAAGTACTTCTACCAACCCACTCTTCATCGAACAAGAAGAGGAGCCAAACAACTACGTCACCAAGAATCAACTATTCAGTGTGCATAGAGCTTTGCACCAAGTGAATGAAGCATTGGGCAAGCGCAGCGATCACCTCGCCACTCACTTGAGGCAATCCAAAGCACGAACAAGAGACTACTGTGACACATCAATGGCAACTCTCAAGGACGACATTCGAGTCATGGTGGCCACACACTCATCTACAATGTCCTCATCATCAAGACAACGACACTCAAGACGACACTCTTTGGATACATCTTCGGGTTCAAGTCACTCAAGACCTCGTTCACATCGTCGTCAAGACCACGAGGACCATCAAGCTCCACAAAACCCATTTCATAGCAATGGTTTACAATAACATCTCCGGGAATGTGCGCGCCATCGTCGTCAGGCTAATGATCCTACGGTCCAAGAGCAAGCTCCAATACGCCAATATCACCAAGTAAACCAAGATGCCGACGCCATTCGACAAAAGCAACAACGTCATGACAAAAAAACCCTTCAAGCTCAACTTGCTTTAAATGGAGCAACACAAGACGTCCATGCACGCAACTGGGAACAAGAAGAGGCTATTGTCGGTGTCAAAACCGGCGGATCTCGAGTAGAGGGTCCCGAACTGTGCGTCTAAGGTCGATGGTAACAGGAGACAGGGGACACGATGTTTTACCCAGGTTCGGGCCCTCTTGATGGAGGTAATACCCTACATCCTGCTTGATTGATCTTGATGAGTATGAGGATTACAAGAGTTGATCTACCACGAGATCGTTGTGGCTAAACCCTAGAAGTCTAGCCTGTATGATTGTGATCGTGATCGTCTCTATGGACTAAACCCTCCGGTTTATATAGACACCAAAGGGGCCTAGGGTTACACAAAGTCGGTTGCAGAGAAAGGAAATACATCCGGACGCCATGCTTGACATCCATGCAAAGGAGAGTCCCCTCCGGACATGGGAGGAAGCCTTCTATCTCGTATCTTCATGGCCCAATAGTCCGGCCCATGTCACACAGGCCGTATGCCCGAGGACCCCTTAATCCAGGACTCCCTCAGCTATCTGATAAGATCGACAAGAAGAAGCCGCACACCACGAGGAGCGCAAGAAATGAGGAACCATGCGAGAATCCCATGCCCTCAACGTCAAGCTAATCAAGCGGAGCACGTACAACAAGCGGTCAATGACCCTCCACAAAGGCAAGAGCGTCATCATCATCGCCACCAACACAATGAAGAGAAACGCTACGGCAAGCTAAATTTCACCATGCCTAAGTTCTCCGGAAGCAATGATCCCTAAGATTACCTTTCATGGGCATTGAAGGTCGACACGATCCTTCGTTTACACAACTGTGAAGAAGAAAAGAAGATTGCCATGGCATCACTTGAGTTCCAAGACTATGTCCTCATTTGGTGGGAGCAAGTCATTGAGCGGAGAGAAGCAAAAGGTGACCCACCCATCACAACATGGAATCAAATGAAGGGTGTCATGCGAGTGCGCTTTCTACCCACGTACTATAGCCGCGACCTATTCAAGAAATTGCAACTCCTCAAGCAAGGCACCAAGTCGGTTGAAGAGTATTACAAGGAAATGGAGATCGCCATGATTCGAGCCAATGTCACGAAAGACGAGGAAAAACCATGACACGATTCTTGAATGGACTCAAGCACGCTATCAAGAAGATTGCAGATTTCCAACCGTACTCGGCCCTCCTCGAGCTAGTGCACCAAGCTACCAACATGGAGCGACAAGTGCAAGATGATTACAAGTACGCCAAGTACTCTTCCAAGACCTATGGTTCATACAATCAAGCTTCAGCGACTACAACGCCTTCTACCTCTACACCAAGCAACGACGACAAGTCAAGTTACAAGAAAAGTTTGACATCTTCAAGTCGTCCTCCTACTACAAGCAACTTCATGCCGAGAGCTTCATCATCATCTACTACACTAGATGAGACCGTCGAGAAGAGTTCCATCAAATGCTTCACTTGTCAAGGCCGAGGACACAAGATATTTGAGTGCCCCACCCGGCGTACCATGATCGCCAACGACAATGGCACATATGAATCCATGAGTGAGGAAGAAATGGAAGCGCTTGATCACATGGCAATGCACTAGCAAGTGAATGAAGATCCAGACGATCAAGTCTTTTGCGACAATGACTCGAGCCCCACTCTTGTTGTCTCCCAGGTCTTAACACTTCCACACCAACAAGACGAAGACCTACATTGCCACATCTTCCACACCAAGGCAGGCATCAATGGTCGGTCCATAAAGGTAATCATCGACGGAGGAAGTTTCCCCAATTTTCCAAGTGAAGAGCTATTCCCAAGCTACAATTTGTCAAAATGAAGCATCCTCATCCCTACAAGGTTCAATGGCTTAGCAACTCCGGCACCATTCAAGTGGAGCACACTGATGACCCACAAGTACACGGGATCTATCATAGTCCTTTTGATAAATAAGAGCGTCGAACCCAATGAGGAGCAGAAGGAAATGATAAGCGGTTTTCAGCAAGGTATTCTCTGCAAGCACTGAAATTATCAGTAACAGATAGTTGTATGATGAGATAATTTATAACGGATAACAAGTAACAAAAGTAAACAAGGTGCAGCAAGGTGGCCCAATTCTTTTTGTAGCAAAGGACAAGCCTGGATGAACTCTGATATAAAGCAAAGCGCTCTCGAGGACACATGTGAATTATTGTCCTGTTAGTTTTCATCATGCTCATATGATTCGCGTTCGTTACTTTGATAATTTGATATGTGGGTGGACCGGTGCTTGGGTGCAGCCCTTCCTTGGACAATCCTCCCACTTATGATTAACCCCTCTCGCAAGCATCCGCAACTACGAAAGAAGAATTAAGATAAATCTAACCATAGAATGAAACATATGGATCCAAATCAGTCCCTTACGAAGCAACGCATAAACTAGGGTTTAAGCTTCTGTCACTCTAGCAACCCATCATCTACTTATTACTTCCCAATGCCTCCCCCTAGGCCCAAACAATGGTGAAGTGTCATGTAGTCGACGTTCACATAACACCACTAGAGGGAAGACAACATACATCTCATCAAAATATCGAACGAATACCAAATTCACATGATTACTTATAAAAAGACTTCTCCTATGTCCTCAGGAACAAACGTAACTACTCACAAAGCATATTCATGTTCATAATCAGAGGATTATTAATTATCATTAAGCATTTGAACATATGATCTTCCACCGAATAAACCAACTAGAATCAACTACAAGGAGTAATCAACACTACTAGCAACCCAGAGGTACCAATATGAGGTTTTAATACAAAGATCGGATACGAGAGATGAACTATGGTTTGAGAGCAGATGGTGCTGGTGAACATGTTGATGGAGATTGACCCCCTCTCGATGAGAGGATCGTTGGTGATGACGATGGCTTCAATTTCCCCCTCTCGGAGGGAAGTTTCCCCAGCAGAACAGCTCCGCTGGAGCCCTAGATTGGTTCTGCCCAAGTTCCGCCTCGAGGCGGCGGCGCTTCATCCCGAAAGCTTCCTTCTATTTTTTCCAAGTCAAAACAGACCATATAGCTGAAGATGGGCGTCGGGGGTCTGTCAGGGGCCCCACAAAGACGGGGGGCGTGCCCTCCGCCCTTGTGGATGGCAGGTGGCCCCCCTCTGGTACTATCTTCGCCCAATATTTTTTATATATTCCAAAAATATTCTCCAAGAAGTTTCAGGACTTTTGGAGTTGTGCAAATAGGTCTCTAATATTTGCTCCTTTCCCAGTCCAGAATTCCAGCTGCCGACATTCTCCCTCTTCATGTAAACCTTATAAAATCAGAGAAAAAGGCATAAGTATTGTGATATAATGTGTAATAACAGCCCATAATGCAGTAAATATCAATATAAAAGCATGATGCAAAATGGATGTATCAACTCCCCAAAGCTTAGACCTCGCTTGTCCTCAAGCAAAAGCCGATATCGAAAAATATGTCCACATGTTTAGAGACAGAGGTGTCGATAAAAATAAAATACGAACATGAGGGCATCATGATTATCTTTAGAACATATATTGTCATATAATTTCTTATGCTAAAGTAACAATTCGTTCACAAGGTAAAGTATGAATCAGAAACTTCATTGAAAACTAACAAACTACTATTTCAGTCATTGAAGCAATTGCAGTTTATCATAACATCGGAAAGAGTCAATATAAGAGCTTTTCAGCAAGTCCACATACCCAACTATTATTTAATATTTCACAATTGCTAACACTTACGCGATACTTATGGGTTCAAAGTTTCAATCGGATACAGAGAAACATAGGGGCTTATAGTTTCGCCTCCCAACCTTTTACCTCAATGGTAATGTCAACAATAATACTTTATGATAACCTACATCCGAGTGGATATATATATATATATCAGGATCTCTCCAACACATAGTGCTTGCCAAAGGAAAAAAGTGTAAAAAGGAAAGGTGATGATCACCATGACTCTTGTATAAGGGTAGACGATAAAAGTAAAAGATAGGCCCTTCACAGGGAAGCAGAGGTTATCATGCGCTTTGATGGTTGGATGCACAAAATCTTAATGCAAAAGAACGTCACTTTATATTGTTGCTTGTGATAAAGAACTTTATTATGTAGTCCGTCGCTTTTATTTCTTCCATATCAGAAGTTCGTATAAAGCTTATTTTCTTCACACTAATAGATCATACATATTTAGAGGGCAATTTTTATTGCTTGCATCGATGACAACTTACTTGAAGTATCTTACTCAATCCATAGGTAGGTATGGTGGACTCTCATGGCAAAACTGGTTTAAGGGATGTTTGGAAGCACAATTAGTATCTCTACTTGGTGCAAAGAATTTGGCTAGCATGAGAGGGAAAGGCAAGCTCAACATGTTGGATGATATAGGACAATATAACTTCTATTTGCATATAAGAAAACATAATCCATTATGTTGTCTTCATTGTCCAACATCAACTTTTTAGCATGTCATATTTTAATGAGTGCTCACAGTTACAAAAGATTTCCAAGATAGTATATTTATATGTGAAGCCTCTCTTTCTTTATTACTTCCTATTAATTGCAACAATGACCAAAACTATGTTTGTCAACTCTCAACAACTTTTATTCATCATACTTTTATATGTGAAGTCATTACTCTCCATAAAATCAATATATGATCTTTTTATTTCCTTTTGTTCTTTCTTTAATTTAATTCCCTCAAGATCATAGCAAAATAGCAAAGCCCTCAACTGAAAACTACTCTTTATTATGTGTAACTCATGGACTCGATTACATAGATATAGATCTAAAGAAAACTCAAAGCTAGATCATACTAAAAACTTTATTCTACTAGATCAAGATATAACCAAAAGGATCGAACTAAGAAAGGCAATAAAGGTAAAGGTGTGATGGAGATACGATACCGGGGCACCTCCCCCAAGCTTGGCAGTAGCCAAGGGGAATGCCGATACCCCTGTGTTTATGTCTCTTTCTTCGGGGGTGGTGATGATGGAGTTGTTGATGAAGTAGTGCCACATTGCGAGCGCAGGAGAAACTCCAATCTACGAATGATGCTCTCGAGGGTAATGATATGCTCTTGCAACAGAATATTTTCACGGGTAAGATATTTGTTTTGCACACGAACTAATTCAATGATCTTGAAAGCTTCAATTTCAATAGGGTAAGATGATTGTAGTAAGGTTGAAGGATGTCTTCTTCTTCTGCTGCGGAACATGATCTTCCGCGGCCTTCTTGATCTTATCACCCTTTTTGATTTCCCCAAGTTCTTCTCTCTTCATCTCTATCTTCATTAGCCAAGCATTGTCACCCGCATTGTTGGAGGAGGGGGACGACATGATGCCTGGCCTTGAAAACTCTAGCAGAAAACAACTCAAAATGAAAACAGGGGATATTGCCGTGGTACGGTGGTCAAAACCTTCAGGAGATTATGTAATGAATTATTACCGACCGAAAGAAGTATTGTTCAAGAAAACGGAGTCCAGGGGGCACACGAGGTGGCCACAAGGCCGGGGGCGCGCCCAGGGGGGTAGGGCGCGTCCTCCAGCCTTGTGGTTGCCTCGTGTCTCTTTCAGACTACTTTTAATTTTTCCTAATATTTTAAATATTCCAAAACGGAAAAAATTGCTATTAGAACAATTTTGGAGTCGATTTACTTACCGTACCACATACCTATTCCTTTTCGGAGTCTGAAACATTCTGAAAAGTGTCCCTTATGTACTCCTCCGGTGTTATGGTGTCAATTATATTGGTCTCAACATTTATGGGAGTACCTAAGATATAATGTTTGATTCTTTGACCGTTTATCACCTTCGGATTTGTGCCTTCGGCATAGTTGATTTTTATGGAACCGGAACGATAGACCTCCTCGATAATGTAAGTACCTTCCCATTTAGAGAGAAGCTTTCCTGCAGAAAATCTTAAACGAGAGTTGTATAGCAAAACATGATCACCTACATTAAACTCACGCTTTTGTATCCTATTATCATGCCATCTTTTAACCTTTTCTTTAAACAACTTGGCATTCTCATAGGCCTGGGTTCTCCATTCATCAAGTGAGCTAATGTCAAATAACCTCTTCTCACCGGCAAGTTTGAAATCATATTTGAGCTCTTTAATAGCCCAATATGCCTTATGTTCTAGCTCAAGAGGTAAGTGACATACTTTTCCATAAACCATTTTATACGGAGACATACCCATAGGATTTTTATAAGCGGTTCTATAAGCCCATAATGCATCATCAAGTTTCTTAGACCAATTCTTTCTAGATCTATTAACAGTCTTTTGCAAAATCAATTTAATCTCTCTATTGCTTAATTCTAGTTGACCACTAGATTGAGGATGATATGGAGATGCAATTCTATGGTTAACATCATACTTAGCAAGCATTTTACGGAAAGCACCATGAATCAAATGTGAACCACCATCAGTCATTAAATATCTAGGGACTCCAAACCTCGAAAAAATAACTTCTTTAAGCATCTTAATAGAAGTGTTATGATCAGCACTACTAGTTGCAATAGCCCACTTAGTAACATAATCAACATCAACTAAAATATGTGTATACCCATTAGAGGAAGGAAAAGTTCCCATATAATCAAAGCCCCAAACATCGAATGGTTCAATAACAAGTGAATAATTCATAGGCATTTCCTGACGTCTACTAATATTGCCAATTCTCTGGCATTCATCACAAGACAAGACAAACATACGAGCATCCTTGAAGAGAGTAGACCAATAAAAACCAGATTGCAATACCTTATGTGCAGTTCTATCTCCAGCATGGTGTCCTCCGTAAGCCTCAGAGTGGCACTTGCGTAGGATCTATTCCTGTTCATGCTCAGGTACACAACGTCTAATAACACCAGCTACTCCTTCTTTATAAAGGTGTGGGTCATCCCAAAAGTAATGCCTTAAATCATAGAAAAACTCTTTCTTTTGCTGGTATGTGAAACTAGGTGGTATAAATTTAGCAACAATGTAATTAGCATAATCAGCATACCATGGAGTACTATGAGAAGCATTTATGACAGCTAATTATTCATCAGGAAAGCTATCATCAATAGGCAGTGGGTCATCAAGAACATTTCTAACCTAGACAAGTTGTCTACAACGGGGTTCTCAGCTCCCTTTCTATCAATAATATGCAAATCAAATTCTTGTAACAAGAGAACCAATCGAATAAGTCTAGGTTTAGCATCTTTCTTTTCCATAAGATATTTAATGGTAGCATGATCAGTGTGAACACTTACTTTGGAATGAACAATATAAGGTCTGAACTTATCACAAGCAAAATCAACTGCTAAATTTTTTTTTCAGTAGTAGCATAATTTCACTGGGCACTGTCTAGAGTTTTACTAGCATAATGAATAACATTCAATTTCTTATCAACTCTTTGCCCTAGAACAGCACCAACAACATAATCACTAGCACCGCACATAATTTCAAAGGGTAAATTCCGATCAGGTGGCTAAACAATAGGTGCAGAAATCAAGGCTTTCTTAAGTATTTCAAATGCTTCTACACAATCATCATCAAAAACAAAAGGAACATCTTTTTTTAAGAGATTAGTGAGAGGCCTAGAAATTCTAGAGAAATCTTTAATAAACCTCCTATAGAAACCATCATGACCAAGGAAACTTCTTATACCTTTGATATCTTTAGGACACAACATCTTTTCAACAGCATCTACTTTAGCTTTATCAACTTCAATACATCTTCCGAAAATTTTATGCCCTAAGACAATACCTTCATTAACCATAAAGTGGCACTTTTCCCAATTCAAGACAAGATTAGTTTCTTCACATCTCTGCAAAACTCGATCAAGGTTGCTTAAGCAATCATCAAAAGAAGTTCTGTAAACGTAGAAATCATCCATGAAAACCTAACCAATTTTTTCACAAAAATCAGAGAATATAGCAGTCATACATCTTTGAAAGGTAGCAGGTGCATTGCATAAACTAAAAGACATACGTCTATAAGTAAAGGTACCGAATGGGTAAGTAAAACTGGTATTTTGTTGGTCATCTTTTGACACAAGTATTTGAGAAAAACTAGAATAACCATCTAGAAAGCAAAAATGTGTATGTTTGGATAGTCTGTCTAGCATTTGATCAATAAAAGGTAGAGGGTAATGATCTTTTCTAGTAGCTTTATTCAATTTGAGAAAATCAATTACCATTCTATAACTAGTAACAATTCTTTGTGGAATCATTTCATTCTTATCATTAGGAACAACAGTAATACCTCCCTTCTTAGGGACACAATGAACTTGACTTACCCATCTACTATTAGCAATAGGATGGATTATACCTGCCTCCAGAAGCTTTAGTATTTCATTTCTTACCACTTCCTTCATCTGAGGACTTAATCGTCGTTGGTGATCAACAACTGGTTTAACATCATGCTCCAAATTAATTTTGTGCTGACATAGAGTGGGACTAATGCCCTTAAGATCATCAAGAGTATATCCAATAGCAGCACGGTGCTTCTTAAGAGTTTTCAATAATTTCTTTTCTTCATGCTCTGAAAGGTTAGCACTAATAATAACAAGATATATATCTTCTTTTCATCGAGATAAGCATATTTCAAAGTATCAGGTAATTGTTTAAGCTCAAATATGGGATCACCCTTGGGTGGAGGAGGATCCCCAAGGATTTCAACATGCAAATTGTGTTTCAAAATAGGCCCTTGATTAAAGAATATTTCATCTATTTCCCTTCTTTCATTCATAAACATACCATTTTCATGGTCTAGCAAATATTGTTCTAAAGGGTCATTAGGAGGCACGGCAATAGAAGCAAGACCAATAATTGCATCCTTAGTAGGCAATTCTTTATCATGGGGTTGTCTACGAAATTTAGAGAAATTAAAATCATGAGACATATCACCTAAACCAACAGTAACAATATCTTTTTCGCAGTCTATCTTAGCATTAACAGTATTCAAGAAGGGACTACCAAATATAATGGGACAAAAATCATCTTGTGGGGAAGCAAGAACAAGAAAATCAGTAGGGTATTTTATCTTTCCACACAATACTTCAACATCTCTAACAATCCCAATTGGCGATATAGTATCTCTATTGGCAAGCTTAATAGTAACATCAATATATTCTATCTCAGCAGGTGCAATATCATTCATAATTTCTTCATATAAGGAAAAAGGAATTGCACTCACTATAGCAGCCACATCACATAAGCCATGATAACAATGATCTCCAATTTTAACAGAAACAACATGCATGCCAACAAAAGGTCTATGTTGATCTTTAGTATCAGGTTTAGCAATCCTAGCAGCTTCATCATAGAAATAAATAACATGCCTATCAATATTATCAACCAAGAGATCTTTAACCATAGCAATACTAGGTTCAACTTTAATTTGTTCAGGGGATGTAGGTGTTCTAGTATAACTCTTATGAACCACAGTTGAAGCTTTAGCGTGATCCTTTATTCTAACAGGAAAAGGTGGTTTCTCAATATAAGCAGTAGGAATAATAGGATCAACATTATGAATAATAGTTTCTTCTTCAACTTTAATAGGTTCTACTACTTTAATTTCAATGGGAGGATGATATTTAAACCACTTCTCCTTAGGGAGATCAACATGAGTAGTAAAAGATTCACAGAAAGAAGCTACTATCTCAGAGTCAAGTCCATATTTAGTGCTAAAATCACGAAAAGCATCGGTATCCATAAAAGATTTAACACAATCAAACTTAAGGTTTATACCTGACTCCTTACCTTCGTTGAGTTCCCAATCTTCAGAGTTGCATTTAATTCTTTCCAATAAATCCCATTTGAACTCAATATCCTTCTTCATAAAAGAACCCATACAAGATGTATCGAGCATGGATGGATCATCATGAGAAAGCCGAGCATACATTTTTGAATAATAATTTCTCTTGAGAGCTCATGGTTGGGGCACGAATATCACATTGACTAAAGCCTCCCACAAGCTTGAGTGATACTTTCTCCTTCATGAGGCCAAAAATTATATATATATAATTCCGATCACGATGAGCCAAATTCATAGGATAAAACTTCTGATGAAATTCCAATTTCAATCGGTTGTAGATCCATGATCCAATATCATCACATAGCCTATACCATGTCAATGCCTTTCCCTTCAAAGATAAAGGGAAGACCTTCTTCTTGACAACATCCTCGTGCATACATGCAAGCTTAAATGATCCAAAAACTTCATCCACATAGATTAGGTGCATATCGGGATGTAATGTTCCATCTCCTGCATAAGGATTACCCAGCAGTTTCTCTATCATACCCAAAGTAATTTCATAATAAATATTTTTAGTAGGTGCAGTAGGTGCAGTAGTTTGAGGAGCAACTCTTTGCTCTTCCGGTCGAGGTGAAGATACCCCGAACAAGCCCCTCAAAAGATTATTTTCCATAGTAACAAGTGAAAGTAAATTTCAGCACACTATATAAATGTTTCCTTACCAAATTCCACTTACCAAAGGCGCTTCACTCCCCGGCAACGGCGCCAGAAAAGAGTCTTGATGACCCACAAGTATAGGGGATCTATCGTAGTCCTTTTGATAAATAAGAGTGTCAAACCCAACGAGGAGCAGAAGGAAATGATAAGCGGTTTTCAGCAAGGTATTCTCTGCAAGCAGTGAAATTATCGGTAACAGATAGTTGTATGATGAGATAATTCATAACGGGTAACAAGTAACAAAAGTAAACAAGGTGCAGCAAGCTGGCCCAATCCTTTTTGTAGCAAAGGACAATCCTGTAGGAACTCTTATATAAAGCAAAGCGCTCCTGAGGACACATGTGAATTATTGTCAAGTTAGTTTTCATCATGCCCATATGATTCGCGTTCATTACTTAGATATCTGGGTGGAACGGTGTTTGGGTGCTGCCCTTCCTTGGACAAGCCTCCCACGTATGATTAACCCCTCTCGCAAGAATCCGAAACTATGAAAGAAGAATTAAGATAAATCTAACCATAACATGAAACATATGGATCCAAATCAGCCCCTTACGAAGCAACGCATAAACTAGGGTTTAAGCTTCTGTCACTTTAGCAACCCATCATCTACTTATTACTTCCCAATGCCTTCCCCTAGGCCCAAACAATGGTGAAGTGTCATGTAGTCGATGTTCACATAACACCACTTGATAGAGGCGAAGGTGTCCTGATGTTTCGATGATATGGTGGCTATCGTTTTCTGTGGGAGTCGACCTTGACGATCCGACTACGAACGTGCGAGACGTCGCGCCTTAGCAATCGCTAAAACAACTTCCGAGGGGTTATTGACCACGCCAGAGCCAGATCAACCTGACCACGAGGGTCTATTTCCTGCGAGCAAACGAAGAACAAGCAAGAAACTGAGATTGCAATCTGGATATTGCGAATATAAGAGGAAAGCGTTATTAATGAAGATGGGGTTTAGTGACGCCTTTGTCTGGTCGTTGAACAAAAATGAAGTACGCGAAGTTGCAGCTATGGTGAACTTTTAATCTAAACAAAACCCAAAGTCAAAACGACGCCCTAAGGGCTGTATATGTGGAGGAAGAGGGGGGAATTTCGTGGCCCTTGGAGTACGGGTCCGAAACCAACCCTAACTCTTATTTCCCCACACATACGGACTCTAAAAATAGCCTATACTTAAGTATTTCGAAATTATTTGGGCCTGGCCCAATAATAAGGTGACACATCACCTAGAATAGCCTCTGGACGAAATTTATGAAGTGGCTCTTGTATATTTCGTCCAAGGCTTCTTGCACTCCTTATGGTGGCTTCAAAGTCCTGAAATCATCACTTGTAACTCCGTTCTTGTTCCCCTTGCGCATGCCATCATCTCCATGCTTGGTCTTGTTCCAGTGTTCATCCCTCTTATCCATTCCAGGCCCTTCAGTAGTAAGCAAAACAAATGTATCCAATTTAGGCAGCATCATATTCTCATGAACATTAGAATCATTACCAAGAAACGAATGTACCTGATAATTTGATTGGCGTGCGCGAGCTCTAGTAATTGGTCCAGTATGTATAGCAGCAGGGGTTGTGTGTGTAACAATGGTATTGATGTCCTCATCATCCTCCCCTTCTTGAAATGAAGTCGTCCTCAACGGAAGCTCATCTTTCTCACCCAAATAAGGCTTCAAATCTGCAATGTTAAAAGTGGGACTAACCCCAAAATCTGCAGGCAGCTCAAGTTTATATGCATTATCATTTATTTTCTCTAACACCTTAAAAGGACCATCAGCACGTGGCATTAGCTTTGATTTGTGCAAATCAGGAAATCTATCCTTACGCAAATGTAACCAAACAAGATCTCTAGGCGCAAAAACAACACGTTTTCTACCCTTATCTTCAGCAAGTTTATATTTAGCATTCATACGCTCAATGTTCTCCTTAGTTAACTCATGCATTTTAAGATCAATTCAACATGTTGTTTAGCATCAAAATTAACCTTCTCCGTAGATGGAAGAGGCAACAAATCAATAGGTGCACGAGGAAGGAAACCATACACAATTTCAAAAGGGCACATCTTAGTAGTAGAATACAATGAACGATTATTAGAAAATTCGATATGAGGCAACCATTCTTCCCACATTTTCTTCTTATTATTCAAAACAACCCTAAGCATTGTAGACAATGTTCTATTGACTACTTCAGTTTGTCCATCAGTTTGGGGGTGACATGTAGTACTAAAAAGCAGTTTGGTCCCCAACTTAGCCCATAAACATCTCCAAAAGTGGCTAAGAAATTTAGTATCACGATCTGAAACAATAGTATTTGGCACACCATGCAAGCGAATAATTTCACGAAAGAACAAATCAACAACATTAACAGCATCATCGCTTTTATGACATGGTATAAAGTGTGCCATTTTCGAGAACCTATCCACGACAACAAATATGCTATCCCTCCCCTTCTTTGTTCGAGATAAACCTAAAACAAAGTCCATAGATATATCCTCCCAAGGAACACTAGATACAGGCACAGGCATATATAAACCATGAGGATTGAGTCGTGACTTAGTTTTTGACATGTAGTGCAGCGAGCAACAAAATGCCCAACATCCCGTCTCATATTTGGCCAAAATAAATGTGTAGCAAGTATATCCTCCGTCTTCTTCATGCCAAAGTGTCCCATTAATCCTCCTCCATGCGCCTCCTGCAACAACAAAAGACGAACGGAGCTAGCTGGAATGCATAGCTTGTTAGCACCAAACACAAATCCATCGTTAATGACGAACTTGTTTAAGTTCTCCCTTCCTTACAATTCTGCAATACATCTTTAAATTCAGCATCATGCACATATTGATCTTTGATGGTCTCCAAACCAAATATATTAAAGTCAAGTTGTGAAAGCATAGTATAACGATGACACAGTGCATCGGCAATAACATTTTCTTTACCCTTCTTGTGTTTAATAACATAAGGGAAAGTCTCAATGAATTCATCCCATTTAGCATGTCTACGGTTCAGTTTTGCTTAACATTTAATGTGTTTCAAAGATTCATGATCAGAATGTATAACAAATTCCTTGGGCCATAAATAATGTTGCCATGTTTCTAAGGTCCGAACAAGAGCATATAATTCTTTATCATAAGTAGAATAGTTCAGACTAGGCCCACTCAATTTTTTAGAAAAGTATGCAACAGGTTTGCCATCTTGTAATAACACACCTCCTAATCCAATTCCAATAGCATCACATTCAAGCTCAAAAGTCTTACTAAAATCAGGAAGTTGGAGTAAAGGAGCATGTGTCAACTTATCTTTCAACACCGTGAAGGCTTCTTCCTGTGCGGTACCCCAAACAAAAGGCACATCCTTCTTTGTAGGCTCGTTGAGAGGTGCAGCAATGGTGCTGAAAACTCTCACAAAATGCCTATAGAAACCAGTGAGGCCATGGAATCTCCTCACTTGTGTGACTGTTTTGGGCTGTAGCCAACTCTCAATAGCTTCAATATTGGCTTTGTCAACTTCAATTCTCCGTGGAGTAACAACATAGCCAAGAAAAGATACTCGGTCGGTGCAAAAGGTGCACTTTCCAAGGTTACCAAACAAACGTGCATCACGTAGAGCAATCAAAACAACACGTAAATGTTCCTCCAAAGATTTACTATAAATCAGTATATCATCAAAATAGACTACCAAAAATCGTCCAATGAAAGCACGTAAAACATCGTTCATTAATCTCTTGAAAGTACTAGGTGCATTAGTTAACCCAAAAGGCAAGACTAACCACTCATATAAACCAAACTTAGTTTTAAATGTTGTTTTCCATTCATCTCCCAATTTCATACGAATTTGATGGTATCCACTATGCAAATCAACTTTGGAGAATATTGTAGAGCCACTCAATCCATCAAGCATATCATCTGGCCTAGGAATATGACGACGATAACGAATAGTAATATTATTAATGCCTCTACAATCAACACACATACGCGACGTACCATCCTAGAATAATAGGAACATCACAAGGACTAAGGGATTCACGAATATAACCTTTGTCGAGCAGCTCCTGTACTTGACACATAATCTCCTTCGTCTCCTCTGGATTGGTACGGTATGGTGCATGGTTGGGTAGTGAAGCACAGGGAATTAAGTCAATCTGATGCTCAATCCCTCGAATAGGTGGTAATCCCGGTGGCACATCTTGTGGAAAGACGTCAGCGAACTCCTGCAAATGTTAGTGACAGCAGGAGGCAAAGAGGAAGGCACGTCCTCGAATGAAAATAATGCCTCTTTGCACACAAAAGCATAGCAAACAGATTTGCTAAAATCTATATCATCAATATCATATTTGGTGGCAAGTAAGCATGCACTTTTCAATTTAATTTCAGAAGCAACACTAGATGGTTTATTATTAGGCTTCATTTGTTGCTCAAATTCTTTTGCCACAATGTGATTTTCACTCTTATTTTGCTCCTGTTTTGCTTTACTAGCTCTATGAATATCATCTTTCAAAATAGAATCAGGAGACATAGGAAGCAAAGTAATATGTTTATCCTTATGAACAAGAGTATACTGATTGTTTCTACCATGGTGTATTGAATTTTTATCAAATTGCCATGGTCTACCAAGTAATAAGGAACATGCTTGCATGGGTACCACATCACAATCAACATAATCAGCATATGTAGAGATACTAAAATGCACACGAACAGTACGTGTTACCTTAACCTTGCCGCTGTTGTTGAACCATTGGATGTAGTAAGGATGTGGATGTGGTCTTGTGGTAAGAGATAGCTTCTCCACCATCTCCATGCTGGCCAAGTTGTTGCAGCTCCCTCCATCTATGATGACGCGAATAGAACGTTCCTTCACAACTCCCTTTGTATGGAACAAATTATGCCTCTGATTTTGCTCTACTTGTGTGACCTGCACACTCAAAACACGTTGAGCAACTAAACACTCATACCTGTCAGCGTCTTCAGGAGCCATGTATTGCGTCTCATTTTCAGAATCATCTCCACCGTGTTCTTTACGTGTAATAAGAGCCAAAGTCTCCTCATCATAGTCACTAGCGGACTCATACCCACACACTGAGATTTGCATTCTCTCTCATAATGACCTCGTCCCTTACAACGACGACAAATAATATCACTCGTGTGCCCTGTTGATGCCATGGAAGAAGAAGAACTCTGTGCAGGCCCGATAGGTGTGCTCTTGGTAGATAGTGGTGGTTGTGCCTGCTTCCTTGTATCACGGCTGGAGGTGGCAGCTGATGGAGGTGTAGGTGCAGTAGAATGTGTGGAAGTAGAGGATGCATGCGGTGTCCATGAGGAAGGTCGACCTACAGAAAAGTTAGTTCGTGCCAATGCATGTCGATCATGCACTTCACGATCATCTTTACAAGTAAGATGGAATAAACAAGTGATATTATTATACTCCTTATACTCTAGAATGGTCTAAATCTCTCTATTTAATCCACCCATAAAACGTGCAAGCATAGCTTCATTATCCTCAACAATACCACATCTAATCATGCCAGTTTGTAATTCCCGATAATATTCCTCTACATAATTTTTTCCTTGTCTTAAACGCTGCAATTTTTGAAGTAATTCACGTTGATAATATGGTGGAACCCAACGAGTATGCACAACCATTTTCAAAGCAGCCCAAGTAGTTGGAATATTATTCGGATATAATCTACGATGTTCAGACCACCACACACAAGCAAAACTAGTGAAAGCACAAAGTGCAACAGTAACACGTCTCTCCTCGGGATATTCTAAACATGTAAAACGTTGTTCGGTTTCTAACTCCGAAGTAAGATATATATATCAGGAACATATCTACCCTCAAATGGTGGAATATTCAATTTCAATTTAGGGAGATGGTCATGATCTCGTACCTGAGGGGGTGGTGCAGGCCTACCATTGCGATTATTTGCATGTGGACGACCTGATGGTTGTGGTTCTGGTGGTTGCACGTAGTTCTGATTTTGATCAACCTCATCCTTGTAATCTCCTGCATAATCATCCTCCTCCTCATCAGCAGCAGGGGCCACAGAAGTATCAACAGCAGCACCAACAGTTTGGCCAGGCTCAAGAGGGACACGGCTGGCTCGGTGGAGGGCTGTTTCGCGACATGGAGGTAGTCGCCATTATTGTTGTTGTTGTTGTTGTTGTTGTTGTTGTTGTTGTTGTTGTTGCAGACACACAAGCAGTTCATTAAACTTGTTATCGAGCTTTGTTTCGAACGCCTTCTCAATGCCATCTATCTTCTCCATGGCCTCTTCAAATCTGTTTAGCACATCTTCCACCTGTCCACTCATCATTTGCTAAAACTTATCATGAAGCTCCTTGTTCATCATGTTCTCCCATTCAGTCTCGTCGACTTGTGATCCTGCCATGGTTAGCAGCAATAGAAACACACAACAATATGATCCTACAGACTACTAAAAAGTGGCAGTGTGTCACAAATCCGTCAAGCAAATCTCAAATTCTTACCAGTTCTTACCCAACAGCAGGAGGTGATTGGCTACCGGTGTAGTCAAAACTCTCAAAGCTTGGATAAAGCGATTACCAGGGAGAGTCGAACGCACGACGTAGATGTATGTGAAGCTGGGAAGGCTTATAATATGGTAGCAAAAAGGGTTAGCAATAATCAATTCAGAGATGCAAAGTTGAATAAATGCTCAACGATGGTACTGTGCTGGTCCTAGGCTAGACCGTGCTAGAGACGCGAGCCTAGAACACTAACATAATCACGGCGCGGCACAAAAACAAGGGAAAAGCCCACTCTGGAATTTTTCCGCTCAGTTTTTTTTGCGCTCCTCTTTTCTTTTGCGAAAAATCACTATAATGGCGAGTGTCTCAAAACTCTTCCCAAGTCAAAATAACAGGATAGGCACGAATTTTTTTTGACTATTTTTTTTGGAAATCAGGGCAGCGACGACGAAAAAGTGCGACAAAAAATCACTATGATGGAGAGTGTCTCAAAATGCTCCCTGGGACCTAAAAATAGGATAGGGAAAAAATATTTCTGGTCGCAGAAATTTTGGCCTAAAAACTACCTGGGGGTCTCCAGATTTTTTTTCCAAGACCTACTCAAGCAAGGAAACACAAAACAAAAACTAGATGGATCTCGAAAACAAACCAAATATGACAAAAAACTCGGATTGGTGGTGGACACGCAGATGTATATGTGGACTCGGATTGGTGGTGGACAGGCGGATGTATATGTGGACTCGGATTGGTGGTGGACAGGCCGATGTATATGTGGACTCGGATTGGTGGTTGACAGGCGGATGTATATGTGGACTCGGATTGGCGGTGGACAGGCAGATGTATAAGGCAGCGGTAAGGAATATGTTGGTGGTGGTGGTATATGGTAGGAACGATGACGATGGTGCGGCGGCGGCGTGACAACTTGTGAATAGAACTCGAAACTCTAAGGGAAACTAGACGCTAAGACCAGCAACTTGACACGACGATGCAACCGCAAATTCAACAAAGCAAAATACTGAAAAGACTATGCAAGGGCTCAGTCCGGTTCGGATATGATGAACTAACCCTAATTTTGTGTCTTTTTCATGGACTGTAGGTATGAAGATCAGACTCGATCTAAACTACGAAAAACTGTAAAATCTCACTGAGAAACCTGGAAATCTGATACCACTTGATAGAGGCGAAGGTGTCCCGATGTTTCGATGAGATGGTGGCTATCGTTTTCTGTGGGAGTCAACCTTGACGATCCGACTACGAACGTGCGAGACGTCGCGCCTTAGCAATCGCTAAACAAACTTCCGAGAGGTTATTGACCACGCCGGAGGAAGATCAACTTGACCACGAGGGTCTATTTCCTGCGAGCAAACAAAGAACAAGCAAGAAACTGAGATTGCAATCTGGATATTGCGAATATAAGAGGAAAGCTTTATTAATGAAGATGGGGTTCTGTGACGCCTTTGTCTGGTCGTTGAACACAAACGAAGTACGCGAAGTTGCAGCTATGGTGAACTTTTAATCGAAACAAAACCCAAAACGACACCCTAAGGGCTGTATATATGGAGGAAGAGAGGGGAATTTCGTGGCCCTTGGAGGTGGGGTCTGAAACCAACCCTAACTCTTGTTTCCCTACACATACGGACTCTAAAAACAGCATATACTTAAGTATTTCGAAATTACATGGGCCTGGCCCAATAATAAGGTGACGCAGCACCTAGAATAGCCTCTAGACGAAATTTATGAAGTGGCATCTTGTATATTTCATCCAAGGCTTCTTGCACTCCTTATGGTGGCTTCAAAGTCCTGAAATCATCACTTCTACCTCCGTTCTTGTTCCCCTTGCGCATGCCATCATCTCCATGCTTGGTCTTGTTCCAGTGTTGATCCCTCTTATCCATGCCAGGCCCTTCATTTGTAAGCAAAACAAATGTATCCAATTTAGGCAGCATCATGTTCTCATGAACATTAGAATCATTACCAAGAAACGAAAGTACCTGATAATTCAATTGGCGTGCGCGAGCTCTAGTAATTGGTCCAGTATGTATAGCAGTAGGGGTTGTGGGTGTAACAATGATATTGATGTCCTCATCACCACTAGAGGAAAGACAACATACATCTGATCAAAATGTCAAACGAATAACAAATTCACATGATTACTTATAACAAGACTTCTCCCATGACCTCAGGAACAAACGTAACTACTCACAAAGCATATTCATGTTCATAATCAGAGGAGTATTAATAGTCATTAAGGATCTGAACATATGATCTTCCACCGAATAAACCAACTAGCATCAACTACAAGGAGTAATCAACACTACTAGCAACCCACAGGTACCAATCTGAGGTTTTGAGACAAAGATCGGATATAAGAGATGAACTAGGGTTTGAGAGGAGATGGTGCTGGTGAAGATGTTGATGGAGATTGACCCCCTCTCGATGAGAGGATCGTTGGTGATGACGATGGCTTCGGTTTCCCCCTCCCGGAGGGATGTTTCCCCGGCAGAATAGCTCCGTCGGAGCCCTAGATTGCTTCAGCCCAAGTTCCGCCTCGATACGGCGGCGCTTCGTCCCGAAAGCTTCCTTGGAATATTTTCCAGGTCAGAACACACCATATAGCAGAAGATGGGCATCGGGGGCCT
>NC_057814.1:308137757-308191001 GCF_018294505.1 Triticum aestivum | reverse complement strand
GCCCAATATTTTTATATATTCCAAAAATATTCTCTGTGAAGTTTCAGGACTTTTGGAGTTGTGTAGAATAGGTCTCTAATATTTGCTCCTTTTCCAGTCCAGAATTCCAACTGCCGGCATTCTCCCTCTTCATGTAAACCTTATAAAATAAGATAAAAGGCATAAGTATTGTGTCATAATGTGTAATAACAGCCCATCATGCAATAAATATCAATATAAAAGCACGATGCAAAATGGACGTATCACACACCATTCAAGTCTCCGTCAAGATTGGAGCATACTAAGACATCTTGGAATGTGATGTGGTTCCCATGTCCGTTTGCAACCTCCTACTTGGACGACCTTGGCAATTTGATTGCGGCGTCATTCACAATGGACGAACCAATCAGTATAGATTCAAGATGAAAGGAAAGGAGTAGGAGCTACGACCCATGTCGCCAAGTCAAATGATCGCCAACAAGCAAGCATCCACCCATCATCGAGAGAGTAGTGAGAGAGTGAGCCACCAAAAAGAGAGTGAGTGCCACAAGCCCAAATTGAGTGCCTCCACGTTGAGCGACAACAAAAACTTAGTGCTTTTAGCTACCAAAAGATACATGAGAGAAGTGTGTGAGAACCCATCTAGTGACATACACTATGTCCTACTGTGCAAAGACGAAGCGGCAAGAACTAACACCTCTCGCCATCTACCTCTAGTGTTGTCTAATCAATTGAAGGAGTTCATGGACGTATTCCTCGATGAGCTACCTCCGGGACTACCTCCACTACGAGGCATCGAACACCACATCGACCTCATCCCCGGCGCACCTTTACCGAACAAGGCACCCTACCATGTCAACCCCGAGGAAACTAAAGAAATATAAAGGCAGGTACAACACCTCATTGACAATGGGAATGTACGTGAAAGCTTAAGTACTTGTGCCATTCTGGTTATTCTTGTGCCTAAGAGGGATGGTACTTTTCGCATGTGTTCCGATGGTCGACCCATAAAGGCTACCACCGTTCGCTATAGGCATCCCATTCCACGCCTTGACGATATGCTAAATGAACTTAGCGGAGCAACAATTTTCTCGAAAATTTATCTTAAAAGTGGCTATTACCAAATTTGCATTCAAGAGGGTGATGAATGGAAAACCGCTTTCAAAACCTAATTTGGCTTGTATGAGTGGTTGGTCATGCCTATGGGCTTATCCGAAGCACCTAGCACTTTTATGCGTGTGATTCATTATGTTCTTCGCAAATACATCGGCATATTTGTTGTGGTCTACTTTGATGATATACTTGTGTTTAGCGAATCTCTAGAAGATCATGTCACCCATCTTAGAGCCATTTTGCAAATTCTTAGAAATGAGCGACTTTATGCTAATATGGAGAAATGCACATTTGGTGTTGACAAGCATGTTTTCTTGGGCTTTGTTGTGTCTTCTAAAGGTGTTCATGTAGTTGAAGCTAAAATTGATGGTATTAAAACTTGGCCACAACCAACCAACTTGCAACAAGTGCGTAGCTTCCTTGGCTTAGCCGGTTTCTATCGTCGATTCGTTAAGGACTTTAGCACTATTGTTTCACCATTACATGCTTTGAGCAAAAAGAATGCACCCTTTGTTTGGGGACCATCTCAAGATTCCTCATTTCATGAGCTTAAGAATTTGCTTACACATGCTCCATTGCTTGCATTGCCCACTTTTGATAAAACTTTCGAAGTGCATTGCGACACTAGTGGTAATGGCATAGGAGGTGTCTTAATGCAACAGAAGTGCCCGATAGCTTACTTTGGCGAGAAACTTTCCAGATCAAAACTTAACTACCCCATTTATGACAAAGAGTTATATGCTTTAGTGAGAGTCTTGCATGTTTGGGAGCATTATCTCCGCCCTCATGAATTTGTTCTTCATGCCGATCATAAAACACTAAAATATCTTAAGGGTCAAATGAAATTGAATAAGCAACATGCCAAATGGAGTGAGTTCATTGAGTCATTTCCTTATGTTATCAAGTATATAAAGGTAAGGAAAATGTTGTGGCGGACGCTCTTTCCCTCAAATGCATGCTTGTAACTCAACATGAATTGAATGTCATTCGTTTTGAGCACATCAAAGACTTGTATGCGCATGATCCTACTTTTGCTACTCCTAATGCCAAATGTTTGATGCATACATGTTGGGAGAGTTATTATATCAAGGATGATTATCTAATGAGAGCTAACAAGCTTTGTATACCCGAGTCTTCTCCATGTTTGTTACTTTTGCAAGAGGCTCATGGAGGAGGACTTATGGGACACTTTGGATGCGACAAGACATTCACATTGCTCATTTCGTTATGTCTCCCGATACACCAATCGATGTTGTACATGTCGCAAAGCTAAGTATAAAGCTCAATCCCATTGTTTATATATGCCACTTCCTATTCCGTATCATCCACAGGAAGATATTAGTATGGATTTTGTGCTTGCTTTTCCTATAACTCAAAATGGAAAGGGTTTGGTGTCGGTGTACAAAAGTAGGGGCTCTCCTTTTGACCCCTTACTTGTGCACGGGCAGTCAGAGCCACGCGCCACGGCCACACGTAGCAGGGGAAAGGAGGGAAGCTGGAGATAAGCCGAAGCACAAGACAACCAAGACAACACCAAGATCAGAAACACTAAAGAGCAAGAGGGCGAGGTGGACTCCCCTGGCAAGGCCCTTGCCGGGGCGGCCTCCGCAGCCCCGGCAAGAGCCTTGCCGGGGCAACTTGCCCAGCACCAGCAGAGCGAGCCACCCTCGAGACCAAGAGTTCCAAACGCCGCCAACAACTGTACTGGAACTAGGGCTCGGGAGGCACCTCCGCGGTGGCATGCAGATCTTTGTCAAGATCATAAACATGTGAGATCATATGAGGGCTAGAAGACCCCCGGCAAGCGCCTTGCCGGGGACGACTGCAACGCCACGGCAAGACCCTTGCCAGGCCCCCGGCAAGTTCCTTGCCGAGAGCGTCAGCGGGGCCACAGCCAGGCCCGCGTCGACCAAGACTCCAGCACCGTCCCCAAGCAGCTGCTTGCTCAACCAGCTGGGCAGGCACCTGCATGGCGACGGGCGGCCACTACACCAACTCGACAAGCACCTGCGTGGTGGCATGCAGATCATCGTGAAGACCCTGCCACCGCGCCACCTCAGCTGCCTGCCTGCCTAGATGGTGCCGCACGCATAGCTGGCCTGGGCGCGTGTCGAAGCAAGGCGAGGCAGCGACGGACGGGACGGGCCTCGTTCCCGTCCCCGATAAAGCTAAGGGACACCTAAGCGATGCATTAAATGCGTCCTGTCCTGTAATACAGGCGATAAGCTCGCAGCACTGTAGACCTTTCCACCTCCTATGTGCCACTGTGGCAGCCCCTTTCGACTATAAAAGGAGGCCCATGGCATATTGGAGAGGGATTCGGCTCTTTTGGGCAAGTTGCACCCCGTAGCTAGCCCAAGAACACAAGAACACTCAATACATCCACCAAACCAGGACTAGGGTATTACGCATCCTCGCGGCCCGAACCTGGGTAAACGATCCGTGTGCTTCCTGTTAGACCTGCTCTTCTCACGACCCCGCGCCCGCCAACCGTAGAAGGGATTCTAGTGATCCCATAGGTGCCGTTTCCACCGACATCTTTGGTGCGCCAGGTAGGGGGAAATGGCGCAGTTGTGAGAAACTAATCTAGCAGTTAGCCTAGCGGTTCTTCATCGCCATGGCTCCCAAGAAGAAGACGATCACGGCGATCGGCTCGTCGGGAGCCGAACGACCCGTGCCAGTGCGGACGAGCAGCGGGCCGGTCGCAGACAGAACCCGAGCCGCGGCCCGCGAGCACCAGCATCGCCCTGGCAGTCAGAGCCTGGCGAGCGGCGTCGTTCATACGCAAGACGGCGGGCCACACGCCGCAAAATCCAGAGACGGAGCTGGGCCCCCGCAGGCGGCGCGGGGCCCTCCGGGGTCGCCGCCGTGCCACCCACGGGCGGCGCGGCGACCTCCAGGACGCCCACTCCAGCGCCCACAGTGCGCTCTTCTCATGGTGTGCGTGACGAGCAGCGTCACCACGCCGGTGACCCTGGACACCGCCGTGGTAAGAGCCCTGTGCATCCTCCGTAGGACGAAGGAGCCCAGCATGCCCGCCGAAGCGCTGGCGAAAATGGCACGCAGCCGCTGGGCCATTATAGAGCTTTCGCCACCAGCCACGCAAGCAGAAGCATTGGTTAGAAGTCGAAGCGCGCCACGGTCGACGCAGCTTTCGCCACCAGCCACGCAAGCAGAAGCATTGGCGCGTGCGCAGCTGCTCCTTGACTTCCCTCCTGCTGCGGAGAAGCTCGACGAGTGGAGAGCCACCATCCGGAGCCTCATCGCCGTCGCCAACAAAGACGAGCCACGGCCGGCAGGGCCCTCAGGCCGGCGCTCCGTCGAGCCACCACACACCAGCGGTGGAAGGACCGGGGCAGCTGCTGCCACAGTGCACTCTCCTCCCGCACGCCAGTCGCCGCTGGTGCTGGTCTGTCGTGACGACGCTCGTGATAACATTTCCATAGCGTCGTCCGACCCACTGACCCACAGCGATCAACGCCAGATTCTTCGGGAGCGAGCCCATGAAGACGCTCGAACCACCATCGAGCGCTGGCGTGATACACGCCACCAGTCAGATAAGCGGATGGGACCCGCTATGGACCACCCAGCACCGGGGGGCTTCGGCAGCCTACCTTACAAGGTGGGTTGCCCAGCCTTTACCCGTGAGCTGCGGCAGTTCCAGTGGCCGTCCCACCGCACGTTCAAACCCGAGGTCGGCGAGAAGTACAACGGCAAGACCCATCTGTTAGAGTTCCTCAGCATCTACACCATCGCGATGCAAGCTGCCGGAGCTTGCGACAACAAGGTGCTTGCCAATTACTTCCCATTGGCACTGAAGCCCAACATCATGTCTTGGTTGATGCACTTGCCGGCGGATTCCATTTCTTCTTGGTCGGATCTGTGCCATGAGTTCGTTGGTGCCTTCACCGGAGGCCACCAAGCTCATGGCCAGGCCAGTGATTTGCATATCATTCCCCAGAAGGAAGGGGAAACCATGCGCAAGTACATCCAAAGGTTCAGCCGGGTGCAGTACAACATCCCCGATGTTCATCCCGCCGCCGTGATTAGCGTGTTCCATCAGAACGTGCGCAACCGCAAGATGCGCGAAGAGCTGGCGATGGACAAGGTCAAGGATGTGGCCGGACTTTATGTTCTGGCCGACAGATGTGCCTGGGCCGAAGAGGGAAGGAAGTACCCCGACGAGGACGCCGGCACGGAAACCAACTCCACAGACGAAGACACCGCCGCCCCGACAAAGAAGGGCCGGCGCCACAACAAGAAATGCAAGGATAAGACCGTGCTTGCCGTCAAGGGATCCAAAGACATCGGCGCTGCCAAGAAGGCCAAGGAAGACGACCCCGGCAAGGAAATAGCCGGGTGTGCCCCCTGGCAGGCCTTGGCGGCTGCCACAAGCCAGGGGCTCCGACAAGCAGTACTGCAAGATCCACCGCACCAAGCGCCACGACCTCCAGAACTGCCGGCAAGTCCAGCTGCTTGCTGAGAAGCAAAAAGCTGAGTATGAGAGGCGGGACAAGGAGAAGGGCCAAGATGGTGCCGAGGGGCCCAGCAAGAAGCGTGGCGGCCAAGGAGGTCGCTGCGGCAAGGATAACCAACAAGAGAGGCCCGCTCAGGACCGCGACAAGAAGAAGGAAGACGATGATCATGACGAAGACGACGAGTCCGGCGAGCATGAGTTCCAGAAGGCTATAGAGGCCACGTGCGTCGATGGTGGGGCCTCGCTGCATACCTCTCACCGCCAGCTCAAGCAGTGCGCGCGTGAGATCACTGTAGCGGAGCCATCATTCGACGCTCAGAAGCCACTGAAGTGGTCCAGCACGCCCGTCATCTTTGACGCCGAGGACCACCCTGACGGCACAACTGCAGTCGGGTGCTTTCCATTGTTGGTCTCACCAACGATACGCAACCTCAAGGTGAACAAGATGCTGGTTGACGTCGGGGCCGGTCTGAACTTGATCTCACCCGTTGTGATAAAAAGGCTGCAAATTCCTGATGGAGACCTCGAGGAAACGGGCACGTTTCAAGGGGTCAACCCGGGAAGGAGCCAGCCGAAGGGAAAGGTCACGTTGCCTGTGACGTTTGGAGGCGATTTGAACTACAGGACGGAGAGGATTGTCTTTGATGTAGCTGAGATCCCCATGCCCTACAATGGGATCCTCGATCGCCCGGCACTAGCCAAGTTCATGGCGGCGTCGCACTACGCCTACAACACGCTAAAGATGCCTGGGCCGATTAACATCATCACCGTCCTCTCCGACAAGAAAGACGCGCTGATCTGCGCCGACCTACTCTACTGGGAGGCAGTTGTAGCAGCTGCCGCCAAGGCACTTGCTCCTGCCGCTGAAGCCCTGTGAAGGAGGAAGAAGACCGGCAAGACCTCTTGCACCCACTCCGGCAAGCGCACTTCTTCAGAGTGTTGTGCTACCGTCGAGGACGTGCCAGAGAGCTCCACCGGCAAGAGCAAGAAATCCAGAGCTGCGCCACTAGAGACCAAGAAGGTGTCCGTCAGGGAGGATGTTACGGGAGGGGCTTTCACCAGAAGCTCCACCCTCGACAGCAAATAGGAAAGCGCGCTCGTCACTTTCCTGCGGGCGAATGTCGATGTGTTTGCGTGGCAAGCATCCGACATCCCCAGCGTTCCCAGGGAAGTGATTGAGCACCACCTTGCTGTCTGTCCCCATGCACGACCCGTCAAGTAGAAGGTCAGGAAGCAAGCTTTGGAACGACAGGAGTTCATCACAGAGGAGATCAGGAAATTGGAAGAGACAGGTTTGGTGAGAGGAGTGCTCCATCCGACGTGGTTGGCCAATCTGGTGGTGGTGCGCAAGGCAAATGGGAAGTGGAGGCTGTGTATTGACTACACAAATATCAATAAGGCTTGTCCTAAGGACCCCTTCCTGTTGCCGCACATCGACCAGATTGTTGACTCCACGGCCGGGTGTGATATGTTGTCATTCCTCGACGCCTATTCGGGCTACCACCAGATCTTCATGACAAGAGAAGATGAAGAGAAGACAGCATTCATCACCCCATGTGGCACGTACTGCTTTTTACAGATGCCTTTCAGGTTGAAGAGTGCTGGCTCGACGTTTGCAAGGCCGGTCCAAATTGGTTTTGAGCCCCAGCTACATAGAAATATGGAAGCTTATATGGATGACATAGTGGTCAAAACCAAGGACAAGGCGACCCTTGTACAAGATTTAGAAGAAATGTTTGCCAACCTACGCAAGGTCAACCTCAAGCAGAACCCTGAGAAGTGTGTATTTGGCGTTCCATCTGGAAAACTTCGCGGGTTCTTTGTGTCACAGCGTGAGATCGAGGCAAACCTGGACAAGATCGAGGCTATTGAGCAGATTGAGGCACCCAAGCGGATCAAGGATGTGCGTCGGCTCACTGGCCATGTTGCCGCCATGAGAAGATTCATCTCCAAGTCCACTGAGCGTGCCCTTCCCTTTTTCAAAATCTTGAAGAAGGCAGGCCCAATGGAGTGGACCCCAGAGGCCGAGGCAGCGTTGCAGGATCTGAAGAAATACCTTTCCTCTACGCCAATACTGGTTGCGCCTAAACCACAAGAGTCGTTGCTGCTGTATATGGCGGCAACGAATCAAGTGGGCAGCGCCGCACTAGTGGCGCAGAGGGAGGTCGACGATGAGGCAGTGGCAACTGCAGGACCAGCGGATGGCAAGTCAGAGATTCCCGCGGCAGGGCCTGGTGCCGGCAAGGCAAGGCCCCCGGCGGAGTCCGACGCCATCGGGATAGAGCCTGCGCAGTCAAGTGGGGTGGTGCAGAAGAAGAAGATGATGCAGCACCCGGTTTACTTTGTCAGCTCCCTCTTGCAGGGTGCTAGGTCAAGATATTCCGGTGTGCAGAAATTGCTCTTCGGCCTCCTTATGACCTCGAGGAAGCTGCGTCATTACTTCCAAGCCCACGAGATCACTGTCGTCACCCGCCTCCCATTGCAACGGATACTGCACAACCCAGACGCAACCGGAAGGATTGTGGAGTGGGCCTTGGAGTTATCAAGCTTTGGGTTGAAGTTTGAAAGTACTTCAACAATCCAGAGTAGAGTCCTGGCGGAGTTCATTGTAGAATGGACCTCAACGCCTGATGAAGAGATCCAGGAGACCACACTCCCCGGCAAGGAAATAGCTCACGACTAGATTATGTACTTTGACGGGGCTTTCTCACTGTAAGGCGCCGGTGCTGGTGTGCTGCTCGTCGCGCCCACCGGAGAGCACCTCAAGTATGTAATCCAGATGCACTTTCCCAGGGAGATGTCCACCAACAACACTGCTAAATACGAGGGGTTGCTTGCTGGTCTTAGGATCGCGGCAGACCTTGGAGTTAAAAAGCTCATCGTCAGGGGTGATTCGCAGCTTGTCGTCAGACAAGTCAACAAATATTACCAGAGCCCATTGATGGAGGCCTACGTAGATGAGATGAGGAAGCTGGAGGAGCGCTTTGACGGTATACAAGCTGAGCACATTCCACGAGTGGAGAACGACATCGTCGATTACCTGTCAAAGCGCGCTGCATTCAAGCTACATGTGGAACCGGGTACCTTTTTGCTTCGGTTAACTCAACCATCCGTCGAACCATCAACGGAGCCGAACAAGCGGAGGAAATCAGGCCCCGGCAAGTACTTTCCCACCGAGCCCCCAGGGGCCGCCGACAAGGGTGTTGCCACAGATCCTGAGCCTACCAAAGGGCAGCTGTCTCCGGCAGGGCGCCAAGCCTTGGCCGTGGAGACGGCTGCCCCCATGGCGGAAGAGACGCCTTTGGTCCTTACCGTCGAGCCTTAGGCTCCGGCATGGGCACGACATACCGTCCATTTCTTCCAGACAGGGGAACTTCCTGAGGAGCAGGAAGAAGCGGAAAAAGTAGCCTATCGGTCTGCCTTGTACCAGTTCGTCGATGACGTCCTGTATAGAAAAAGACCGAACGGTGTGAAATTGAAGTGCATCGGCTGGGAGGAAGGACTGGGGCTGTTGGCAAAGATACATGGAGGCATATGTGGCTCCCACATAGGGTCGAGGGTCCTTGCCGGCAAGGCATTCCGGCAAGGCTTCTTCTGGCCCACCGCCCTCCAGGATGCTACGGCACTAGTAACCAGGTGTGAAGCGTGGCAGTTCCATTCGAAGAAGCTTCATTAGCCCACTCAAGCCCTTCAAACAATCCCTCCCTCCTGGCCATTTCCGGTCTGGGGGCTCGACATACTGGGCCCCTTCCCCCGTGCTGTCGGGGGCTTTGAGTACTTGTATGTTGCAATCGACAAGTTCACATAGTGGCCGGAGGTGGAAGCAGTGAGGAAGGTGACAGCACAGTCAGCCATCAAGTTCTTCAAGGGACTAGTCTGCCGTTTCGGTGTGCCGAACAGAGTCATCACCAACAACGGCACATAGTTCACAAGCCACACCTTCATGCAATACATCCAAGACCTCGGCAACAAGGTCTGTTTCGCCTCCGTGGCGCACCCACAGAGCAACGGCCAGGCAGAGAGGGCAAATGTTGAAGTGTTGCGAGGCCTGATGACAAACACTTTTGACAAGCTGCACAAGAGCGGAAGGTGCTGAATTGATGAGTTGTCGGCGGTTCTTTGGTCAATCAGGACGACGCCGAATCGAGCCACCGGCCAGACACCCTTTGCCCTGGTATACGGGGCAGAAGCAGTTCTCCCCACGGAAATCAGATACGGGTCACCTCGAGTGCTCGCTTATGACGAGCTTGAGCAAGAGCAATTGCGGCAAGATGACGCAACGCTCCTTGAGGAAGATCGCCCTCTAGCGGCTGTGAGAGCAGCATGCTACCAGCAAGCCTTGCGCCGCTACCATAGCCGCAAGGTTCATGCCCGAAGCTTTGAGGAAGGCGACCTTGTTCTTCGGCGCGTTCAGTCGGCCAAGAATACCAACAAGTTGACGCCGAAGTGGGAAGGCCCTTATCGGGTAATACGAGTCACCAGGCCCGGCGCAGTCCGCCTGGAGACCGAAGATGCTGTCCTAGTGAGCAACTCCTGGAACATCGAGCATCTTCGCAAGTTTTACCCATAAGGCGCGGCTTGCCAGGCCTCCCGGCAAGCCACCTTTTGCACAATCTTTGCCAGCAAGGCATGTAACCCTCTGTACAAAGCCAGGCGCAGACCCTGAGCATAAATAAATGAAGCGCTGGCGCCCTAAGTTATAGCATGCATGCTAGGTTAAGTCTCTCCCTCGGTTAGGGTTGATAGTGCTTAGCGGCGACTAACCCCTAGCCTAGAGGTCTAGTGTGCGTCTTTCTGTTCTCTTTGGTTCGTAGGGCACGTGGACACTTCTGCTAAGCCGCCTGGGAAAAAGAGAACGAACTGGCACTCCGGTCCCGGCAGGCCAAGACTACCGGGGGCTGAAGATACAAGGCTCCAACCACGGCAAGCCAAGGTTGCCGGGGGCTGCAGATTCAGATAAGTTTTCCATCCCCCCGTTATGTATTTCCGTATAGAACTGGGACATGTGAAACCTCGTTTACATTCTTAAAACCACCATGCTCCCCCTTTCCAGTACCCAAGAGCTACCTCCTGGGTCAGAATTTGGTCGTAGTTGCGGTGGCAAGGAAATGAACGAGGGGCCTAACTCTACTTCGCCCTGCCTCCGCCAAGAGCGCGAGAATGGTCAACTGATGTGGAGAGACGGCAAGGCCTGTTGCCGGGCGACAATGTTTATCTTAAAAATAACAAGGATTCATCCTTGGCATGGGCCTCGCTCATGCACAGAGAACCCGGCAAACACCCTTTTTCATTAAAAACATCCCATACAGGTACAGTTCATACGGAATTAAAAACATGAGCAAGGGGATTACAAGTCTTAAAATTAACAAGTGCCCGCATGCTTACAAACTAAAAAGAGATAAGGTGCCCATAATCCCTTTCTTGTCCCTCTCCTCAGAAGGTGTAACAAGGCAGCAGGAGGGCAAAAAAGAGCACCTAGGCAAGGTACGAGGAGCAGCACCAAGGGAACATCTTAGTGCCGGGAAAGGAGCTGGAAGACGAGGCGGCGGGCCGGCAATACGCGACGAAGGCGTCGGTGCCCGCCCGCCTTCTTCGCCCTCTCCGGCCCTCCTACGCTAGCCGCCCAAGGAGACGACGGGGAGCGCCCTGATGGAGAGCTTGGCGAGGATGGCCCTCGGTAGGGCGCGTGGCCGAGGGAGGAGCGGCGCAGTCAGTCGAAGTCGGAGTCGGCATCCTGCCGCTCGACTCCCTCGTCGTCGCTGTCGTGTCTTCCTTGTCACTCCCGCTCGAGGAGGAATCTTCATCATCGGAGGAGCTCTCCATGCAGCACTTCAGGCGAGTTCCAAGATCTCCAAAGACCTTGACGGAGAGCAGGCCGCCCTCCATTAACTTGAAGTAGAGGACAAGCCCCGCCGTCAGGCTGTGGATACGAGCGAACGTCTTCCATCCACGACAGAGGTACATGATGTGAGGAGCAGGGAAGTCGATGTCGACCCGCGTGCTGCCGTTCCCGCAGCCCCTCATGTGCAGCCTGAGGGTCTGGGGCGGATCGAGCTCCATCTCCAGAGTGAAAGGGGTGGGTAGGCGGAGACGACGACGCGGTGGCCGGCGTAGCCTGATGAAGAACTCACGGGGCTGATCCCCGACGTGTCCCTCCATCGCGGGAGGCATCGCTGGCGGGGGCACGACCACCGCACCGCCTCGCCCCCTCTCCCCCGACCGCCGCGGCGACCTCGGCCTCGCCCCGTCCCCCTTTCTCTCATAGCCAGCTCCACCGCCGCAGGCTCCCGAGAAGGGGGAACGCGCTGTCGAGCGGCGACCCTCGCCGCCACCGTCAAAGGCCCAACACCCCCTCTCGCCATGGCGGGTGGAAGGAAGGAGCGAAGGAGGAAGAGGATGGATGTAGAGAGAATGTGGGATGGCATCCCCCCTCCTCATAAAGGGGCGGGGTCAGCGCTCGACCGCCCCATTAAGCCAATCCAGCCATCGGAGGCACGGGGAATCAGAACCGACCCGCTGCGCCAATCAGCGACGGCCCGGTTTCCCGCCCCCACTGCCTGCCACCTACATGGAGGGCACGTGGCGAGCAAGCAGAGTCGAGGGGACGGGTGAGGCGACCGTTCCCCGCCCCGTGACCATGGGGCGTGGGCGCCTTGAGGACCGCGGCCCGAGTCCACCCAGTAAATGAGCCGCGCCTCCACGCCTCCCTCTTTTTATGGGGAAGGCGCGAGCCGCCTCTTTACTGCGATGTGACGCATGCGTGCGGGAACCGCCCCACGCATGATCCCCACGTCACGCACGCCCCCCCACGTCCCGCGTTCAACGCGGGTCGTGGGGAAGCGCAGTAGACGAATAGTTACCGTGGTAAAATCCGCCCCACCTGCCCACGCACCGTTCTGGGCCTGGCCCAACAATGTGTCGTGCTTATGTGTGGCCCGGGCCCGGGGGCTCCTGTCGGTGTACAAAAGTAGGAGCTCTCCTTTTGACCCCTTACTTGTGCACGGGCAGTCAGAGCCATGCGCCGCGGCCACACGTAGCAGGGCAAAGGAGGGAAGCCGGAGATAAGCCGAAGCACAAGACAACCAAGACAACGCCAAGACCAGAAACACCAAAGAGCAAGAGAGCAAGGTGGACTCCCCCGGCAAGGCCCTTGCCGGGGCGGCCTCCGCAGCCCCGGAAAGAGCCTTGCTGGGGCAACTTGCCCAGCACCACCAGAGCGAGCCACTGTGACACCCCAAAATTTTGGCCCTGTTTTATCTATTAAAATGTTGCCCAAAAATAAAACTTTTACCATTTTTGTCAAGTTTTACCTTTTGTGATTTTGGATTTTTGCCTCTAGTGGAAAAAAACCCTTCAAAAGTATTATTGGACTTGAATACTCTCTTTTATAAAACAATTCCTGATCACTGGATTTAATTTTTGCAAGATTTATTTTTCCTCAAAGCTTTAATTCCTTTAAAATGATTTCTTTTGCATTTGGAGCCTCTTTGCACTACAACCTTTTGACAAAGGCATTTAAAATTTCCACCAAAAGCTGGGGATGTCATGTGATGGTTCCACATCACTTTTATGCAAAAATACCTTCTGGCCATTGGAGATTTTGAGCTCTACACCAACTTTTCCAATCTGGTCCAGTGGACACTTTTGCACTACAACCCATTTAAATATTTCTTTAAAAATTCTTCCATGTGTTTGGAGATGTCAGTGGATGCATACAATTCATCTTCAAGCAAAAAACCAGTGATGTTCTTTGAAAAATTTGAGTGGATCAACCTCTTTTGCATTCTGGTCCAAATTGGTGATTTGTACTGCAACCTTATTTTTCTTTGCTCTAGTAACCCTGAGCTTTTTCCTACTTGTAGCCCTCCCGTCAAAACCCTTAAGTCCAGGAGAGTGGACTCATTGGAGATTTTGAAGTGCATGCTTTAAACCCTTTTTCTTTCTGTCCAAAACTGGAGTTTTGCAAAACTTGCACTAACAAGTTTCTGGTTTGGCCCAAGTGACCTTACCACCATCTCCTGCATCTAAAGGGACCCTGATCTGGAGATTTTGGCCACTCCAAGAGTTGCCTAAGTACACTTGGCATTCTGTCGAACACTTGGTGTGCACAGTCAGCTTGAGGCATGTTTTCTGCTTTGCACTGTGAACTTGCTCCAATGACCCAGCAACCATGTCCTCTGAGCGCTTTGCTACCCCTACCTCCGTCCTGTGCAGTGCCAGCTCCACCCTCGCGCTCTAGACCACACTGTCATTGCGTCAAACACCTGTCGTGCGTGCTCTGGGCGCGCCCAGAGCGCACGTTTTGCACGCGCGCGCACTGAGCCGACACGCCGCACTGCCGCACTCGACGCGACCCGTCCCTGGCCCCTACTGCATCGCTGAACCGCGCACTAGCTCGCTCCCTGCTCCACGGCATCTCTGGCGCCCTGCTGCGCCGCTGGCCGCGCCCTTGGCGGCACGCCGGCGTCGGCAGTGGCCTCTGCCACGATCGGCACCGCCCAAACCACGCCAGCGCGCCAGCTACCCCTGGGAATAGCTCGTGCTAATCCTCATGCTCGTCGGAACGCTTTCGTCGCCGCCACGATGCCCTGCCACTACAGGAAAGTGGTCGCCGGCGATCTTAACCTCGGCCATCGCGGGAGCCAGCCTCAAGCGCCTATTTAAAGGGAACCCCGAGCCTCTCCGAGCACTCAGGCGACATCAGACCCTCCCCGTGGAGCTCCCCTAGCAGTAGATTGACCGGAGAGGACCATCCTCTCCAACTCCGGCCAGTTCGGCCACCGCTAAGCTCTGGTGTGATTCGTCGCAACTAGCCACCCTTTCGCCCAACCAGCACCACCAGTAGCTCCCTCTGATCCTTGCGGAGCTGCCCAGCTACCCAACTTCGATCGGGGACCACCGGAGCACAAAAAGCACTTCGCCACCGTAGCCTCTCTCCACCGCGGAGCTCGCCGCCGGTGACTCCTTCCACCTCCGACGACCCAACAACCACCTAGGGGACCGCCTCGGTCTAGCCGTTCCATCCCCGCCATTGGATGCCCGTGAGGCCCTGCCGCTCGTCGACGGCGACCGACGAAGCCCCGCTCCCGTCGGGCAGAAGAGAGGAGAAGGAGGGAAGAACGGTCAAACCTGACTAGTGGGCCCTCTGGACCCACTGACAGTGACCCGCGCGGCCGTCCTCTCTCTGTTAAAGTGAAGGCGCATAACTCCCGAGTGCGTCTCCTCTACTGCGAAAGCGTATTTCCTTCTGAATCGTTTTCTTTAAAAACCGAGGTTTGACCAAACTTTGACTGGCTCTAACTTTTAAAATAAAACTCCAAATGAGTTAATTCTTTTTCCTACCCCTCTCAAATTTCATCTAGTTTAATTTAAGATTTATTTCAAAAATATTTGAGACAACTTTTGGTACTGTGTTTGAAATATTTGTTATTTGTATGTTTTGCAAAATAGGATTTTGGAGAAAAGGGAAAGCCTCCAAAAAGTGCATCCTTTGCATACTCTTGAAGGCAAGCATTTCTGAACGCTGGCATAATATTTTGTTGTGGTGTTCTGATTCGATCACAACACCTTTTGACTTGGAGTATGCGTTTGCCTTATGTATCGGTATAGTCTCGTACATGAGTACACTTTGGAGTTGCTTTGTGGTCAACAATGGATACACTAACGATTTGGATCATCCTCGTGAACTTCTCATGCATACCGGTAGGAAGCCGGGAAAGTCGTGGTCTTGGGTAGACACGAGCTTGTCCCTAGTCCCTCGTCGAGACGAGTATGCCCGGTATGGCATGGTGAGGCTCGAGGAGTGGTGATTTATTTCACTAGTGGTAATATTGTTGGAGGATTCTTGGGCCACCTGAGTCGGTTGTAGACCGAGTCTTGATCAATAGCTTCCTTATTTGTTGGTACCACCACTTGTCCCTGCAGGGGACAGGGTATGGTTCAGTAAGTTGTCAACCCCTACCAAAGCACACACCGTACAAAGGGGCCATAGTGGAAGATACCGGAGGCCTCCGGTAGGCATGCCACTTGGTCAGGGGGCATGGGTGTTTCCGGTTGGGACCGAGAGGGGGGGCACCCCCTTAGAGCGCGCGAATAGAAAATTGATCCCATGCTACGTCGAGGTTGTAGCCTCCCCACTTAGAGTTAGCTTGGCAGGTGTCGTGGGTGATTCCAGACACGGGTGAGTTAAACTGGTGTGTGCAGGTCAGGCGTGTTTTCAATTAAAAGATCGTAGACGGAATTAGTCCCGAGGGACTAAGTAAACCCGTTACTCGTGGAAAATGGTACTCCCTCTGCAGAGGATACATCCTGTTGGATAGTCATGTTCTTGAGTAAGGACCACAGTCTGAGTTGAATTCAGTAACGGTATTCGGATGGAGAACGATTTAACTAGAACTCAGTAACGGTATTCGGATTGAGACACGGCTAACTGGATCGTAGTAACGGTATTCGGATGGAGATACGGCTTGACTAAATTATCGGTTTTCGGATGGAGAAACGACTGTACTAAATATTGTTTATGATTGTGGCACATATGGATTGTGATCTTCATTATTTTGGACTAACCATTTACATTATGTATGTTTTTTTGAGTATTCCGGGGATGGTCCTACCTCCTGGATATTCACCGTGATTATTCTCTTATAAGCCCATTCTGTGGTGTCGCTCAGACGCCCGACTGCGGCATGCTTGTTGTTCATTTACCTGTTATAAGCCCTTTATGTGGTGTCGCCCCGATGCCCGACTGCGGCATTATTATTCTTGCAGTTTCCTCTCGTGGAGTCATTTAGACCCTCGTTTGGCACCAGTATTACTATTCTTGCAGTTTCCGCTTGAGGAGTCTTTCAGACCCTCGTTTGGCACCCAGTACTTTACTTTGGATTATTTATAACCATATGTGTGCATCTTGGTTTTTCGTATATTTCGTGACGGACGTGTGATCACATGATAATCCGGAGCATGTCCTAATATTTTATACCCGTGTTCTTAATGTTTGCGAGTACATTCAAGCGTACTCACTGGCTTGTCCCTGGCTATTGTCTTGGCCAGATTCCTCGCTTGGAGATAAGAATCGCGGTGACAACCTCGGAACCTACGTGTTGACATGTGCAGCCTCGCGAAGATAGGAGTCATCCTGGTCAGCTGTTCTTGTGGGAAATGGAGTCCCATAGACGCAGATGTATCCAACCGCTTCCGCCCTCTACCATTAGAAACCAAGTGTTGTACTCCTAGGCCTCAATGGTCTTGTACTACATATTTTTGTACTTGCTTGGATTTTCTTGTATCAAGTTGGTACCTCATCAGCTAACAGTAATCCTGGGGCTGGTGACCACACAGGCCGTTTTTCTGGGAATTTATATCCCGAAAATCCGGTCGTGACAGACTTGGTATCAGAGCCAGGCTGACCATTGGCTAATCCTATCTTAGCCAGGTCAATAAACCTAGGTTAACCAAACCACCAGACCTCAGCCTAGCCCGTCGATCACGCACCAGTGACCGACACCCAACCAGTCTCTATCGAAAGCGTGCGGAGGAAGACTCCGTCCCCTTTCCCTATAAAAAGGGCACGCTAGCCTCAATCACAGCCCAGCCTCTTTCCCCAAACCCAGCCACGATGCCTGGCCCCATTGTTCACAATGAGACCATAGCGACCAACCTTGGATGTTTTGTGACCATGCTCGCAAACCTCACCCGCCGTGCCTATGCGTTAGAACAGCCTCCTGAGTATGTTGTGTACCAGGGACCCATGTACGGTGAAAGCCGTCGGTACTGGGCCACTGTGCACATCTACGGTAGGGGTCTGTCGCCAGAACGCCCCTATAGGTTCACTGGGAGGACAACTTCCTTTGAGCCACAGGCCATCCAACTGGCAGCCCGCGAAGCTATAGTTCAACTCCGGCACTTGTCGCCCAGAGTTAACTGTCGCTCGTTCTACTACTACCCCAGTCGTGACGGGTATGGTAGGCCGCCCCAGATTGCCAATGGAGACCACGAGACGGATCCAGCACTATTGCATCTGGTGCGCTATGTAAGCGCACTAGAGCAACTGTTCGATCAGGTCACTCTCGATCTGATCACAGCTCGTGGAGAGCTGGTTCGCCGAGCCCCGGCGAGAAGAGAAGCGGAGCCCGACGCCGACAACCCAGTCGTGCTGTTCGGACACCCGATCGATCCCTTGAGGTCTGCGCCAGCCCTCAACAGAGCATTTTGGTGACCCCAGAAGCGCTTCGTCGCCTTTTGGGAACCCATTCCAACGAGATTGTGGCCAACAACCCCCGCGATGGTCATCACCATTTCCCCGACCCTGCAGCACCTTAGCCTCAGCCAGCAAATCCCGACGGTGAGAACCATGGAGAGGCATCGGCGTCCACAAGGCCAGCCCACTTAGACATTAACGTAGTAGACTAAGTCGCTCGAGTTGTATCGAGCCTTAGTTTTCCTACGATTTGTAATGATGTGGTCTTGTATGGCTTTCATTACATGCTGTCCGCTTGAGCGCCCTTTTTGTTGGAGTAGTAGCTGTGCATGTGTACGTTGGCATACAGTTGCTTTTTTTTAAAATTTCGGGCGCAGCTACCAAGACCAACCCCCGTCGGCACCCACAGTAATGCGTCACATTTATGTGATGGGTATACCTGTGGTTTTTGACCGGAGGACAGGATCGGCAGCCAGTTACCCTTCACCCCGGTAGATAACCCAGCCCCGGTGCTATATAAAGGCCACTTCGTGACCTTGCCGAGCACCCCTCATCTTTGTGCGCAGCACTCACAGCCATTCCTTGCCATGTCGACCCCCAGTAGTTATCTGAGGACCCCTGACGCAACCCCGGGCAGTTTTGTAAGATTATTGTGGGACTTTACCTGCAGTACCATGAGGGCCACCCATCCACCCCAGTATGAGTTGCTCAAATCGAGGATCACCCCTTCCACCTCGAAATATTGGGCAGTGGTGCACATCCCTCCCGCCTACCCAAACCAAGATCCCACGGAAGTGTCCTTCGTGGGGAAATCCATGCCGACTCCGCATATGGCTACAGAAGCTGCTGCGTACGAGGCGCTCACTCGTCTTCGATTCGCAGTACCCTATGCCAGCGAGCGAGGATACTATTATTTTCCGAGTCGTGCAGCACCCGGAGAAGTTGCATCTTTTCCCGGTGGGCGCATTGAGAGAGATCCAGTACTGGCCAACCTTGCCCAGTACGTTATCGCTCAGGAGCGTTTAACTCAGCGGGTGATGGGTTATCTCCAGAGCCTCGCTGATTTAAATCCTCGGATCGCTATTGGCAGAAAACTGAGGCCTGACCAAGAAGGGCGCATTCATCGACTGGTCAACCCGCTTCCCCCGATAGAAGAGGAGTGTGCCCCAGTGCCAGAGGCGTTTTCTCAGGACCCTGTCTTTTTACCGTTTTCTTTGTAAACGCCTCCAATGTATTTATTGTCCCAGTACCTGTATTTATGTGTTGCAACATGTTCGTAAAAAGTTTTGTGCGACAGGTCCGATTTTCTTTGGTTCCTGTATGTGAGCAGTTTTACCGCTGTTAGTTTTGTTTTAATTATTTTCTTTTTCTCTCGCAACATGTTTATGAGGAGATTTCTTTCCCCGAGTTATTGCTGCGTATATATATTTTCACGACATAGATTTTTATTCGCACGTCATCGTAACAGCAAACTCTCAGCAGCCACCACTCGACCTCGAGCACTATTACAAATCCTCGAGCACATTTTGCGCCTACCTAGCCACCCTCGGGGACGCCACAATCTCAGCTAGAGAGGTTTGTGAGTGTTCATTAAAGCGCGAGCTGCCCCAGCACACCGACTGCAGTCAGCCCCGATGCCGCGCCTAATCCACGTGATCGCCGCCACCGCGGAGAGCTAACACTCGTGCGGCAGCATCACGACGATCATCCAGGATCATCGCGCACAGGAGCACGGAGAACCCCAGCAGCACCGCCAAGCCTCCACACACCAGGACCACATACCAGTCCAGGATTGCCTCCGCCATTAGAGCCTCGGCTCGAGCTCCTGCTAGCAGCAATGGAGGAGAAGGAAGGAGGAGTAGGAACAAGGCCGAGTGTGAGGAAGAAGAGAGGAGCACCGCGATCGTTTTATACCCCGAGATCGGTGTACGGTGGGCGAGGTCCACCAGCGCCACTCGTCGCTCGACCGCCGGTGTTCGGAGGCGAGTCTGCGAGCAGTGCCGACAACGCACTGGCCCGCGAGGTGAGTGCACACTGCACCGGCAGCTAGCACGCCGCGCACTACCACGGTACGGCCTCGATGCCCTACGAGCTAGGCATCGCCGGTGGAGGAAGCGCGGGAGAACGCGCGAGAGAGAAGAGAGAGCCAGAGGTAGGAGAAGAGGCCGACAGTGGGCCCTAGGTCCACCAGTCAGCCAAAGAGAGCACTGTGCTCTCGGGTGCAACCAGCGTATTTTAGTAATTTAGAATTTATTCTAAATTACTGTATCCGCGTAGAAATATCTCGTTTTCCCTAACCATGGATTTTTCCACACTACGCCAGTGTACCACACTGTGGTTTTACACCACTTATTGCCCTCTCACTGTAGCCGTTTTGTTTTTGTGCAATTGAAGGATTTCTTTGATAAAAACAAATTTATTTCAAAACAGTTCTTGTCCAAAACAGCTTTTTAACAAATCTCGAGGACGAGATTTTTCTTAAGGGGGGTAGTGTTGTGACACCCCAAAATTTTGGCCCTGTTTTATCTATTAAAATGTTGCCAAGAAATAAAACTTTTCCATTTTTGTCAAGTTTTACCTTTTGTGATTTTGGATTTTTGCCTCTAGTGGAAAAAAAAACCTTCAAAAGTATTATTGGACTTGAATACTCTCTTTTATAAAACAATTCCTGATCAGTGGATTTAATTTTTGCAAGATTTATTTTTCCTCAAAGCTTTAATTCCTTTAAAATGATTTCTTTTGCATTTGGAGCCTGTTTGCACTACAACCTTTTGACAAAGGCATTTCAAATTTCCACCAAAAGTTGGGGATGTCATGTGATGGTTCCACATCACTTTTATGCAAAAATACCTGCTGGCCATTGGAGATTTTGAGCTCTACACCAACTTTTCCAATCTGGTCCAGTGGACACTTTTGCACCACAACCCATTTAAATATTTCTTTAAAAATTCTTCCATGTGTTTGGAGATGTCAGTGGATGCATACAATTCATCTTCAAGCAAAAACCCAGTGATGTTCTTTGAAAAATTTGAGTGGATCAACCTCTTTTGCATTCTGGTCCAAATTGGTGATTTGTACTGCAACCTTATTTTTCTTTGCTCTAGTAACCCTGAGCTTTTTCCTACTTGTAGCCCTCCCTTCAAAACCCTTAAGTCCAGGAGAGTGGACTCATTGGAGGTTTTGAAGTGCATGCTTTAAACCCTTTTTCTTTCTGTCCAAAACTGGAGTTTTGCAAAACTTGCACTAACAAGTTTCTGGTTTGGCCCAAGTGACCTTACCACCATCTCCTGCATCTAAAGAGACCCTGATCTGGAGATTTTGGCCACTCCAAGAGTTGCCTAAGTACACTTGGCATTCTGTCGAACACTTGGTGTGCACAGTCAGCTTGAGGCATGTTTTCTGCTCTGCACTGTGAACTTGCTCCAATGACCCAGCAACCATGTCCTCTGAGCGCTTTGCTACCCCTACCTCCGTCCTGTGCAGTGCCAGCTCCACCCTCGCGCTCTAGACCACACTGTCATTGCGTCGAACACCTGTCGTGCATGCTCTGGGCGCGCCCAGAGTGCACATTTTGCACGCGCGCGCACTGAGCCGACACGCCGCACTGCCCCACTCGACGCGACCCGTCCCTGGCCCCTACTGCATCGCTGAACCGCGCACTAGCTCGCTCCCTGCTCCACGGCATCTCTGGCGCCCTGCTGCGCCGCTGGCCGCGCCCTTGGCGGCACGCCGGCGTCGGCAGTGGCCTCTACCATGATCGGCACCGCCCAAACCACGCCAGCGCGCCAGCTGCCCCTGGGAATAGCTCGTGCTTATCCTCATGCTCGTCGGAACGCTTTCATCGCCGCCACGATGCCCTGCCACTATAGTAAAGTGGTCGCCGGCGATCTTATCCTCGGCCACCGCGGGAGCCAGCCTCAAGCGCCTATTTAAAGGGAACCACGAGCCTCTCCGAGCACTCAGGCGACATCAGACCCTCCCCGTAGAGCTCCCCTAGCAGTAGATTGACCGGCGAGGACCATCCTCTCCAACTCCGGCCAGTTCGGCCGCCGCAAAGCTCCGGTGTGATTCGTCGCAACCAGCCACCCTTTCGCCCAACCAGCACCACCAGTAGCTCCCTCTAGTCCTTGCAGAGCTGCCCAGCTACCCAACTTCGATCGGGGACCACCGGAGCACAAAAAGCACTTCGCCACCGTAGCCTCTCTCCGCCGCGGAGCTCGCCGCCGGCGACTCCTTCCACCTCCGACGACCCAACAACCACCTAGGGGACCGCCTCGGTCTAGCCGTTCCATCCCCGCCCTTGGATGCCCATGAGGCTCTGCCGCTCGTCGACGGCGACCGCCGGAGCCCCGCTCCCGTCGGGCAGAAGTGAGAAGGAGGGAAGAACGGTCAAACCTGACCAGTGGGCCCTCTGGACCCACTGTCAGTGACCCGCGCGGCCGTCCTCTCTCTGTTAAAGTGAAGGCGCATAACTCCCGAGTGCGTATCCTCTACTGCGAAAGCGTATTTCCTTCTGAATCGTTTTGTTTTCTGGTTTTATTTAAAAACAGAGGTTTGACCAAACTTTGACTGGCTCTAACTTTTAAAATAAAACTCCAAATGAGTTGATTCTTTTTCCTACCTCTCTAAAATTTCATCTAGTTTATTTTAAGATTTATTTCAAAAATATTTGATACAAATTTTGGTACTGTGTTTGAAATATTTGTTATTTGTATGTTTTGCAAAATAGGATTTTGGAGAAAAGGGAAAGCCTCCAAAAAGTGCATCCTTTGCATACTCTTGAAGGCAAGCATTTCTGAACTCTGGCATAATATTGTTGTGGTGTTCTGATTCGATCACAACACCTTTTGACTTGGAGTATGCGTTTGCCTTATGTATCGATATAGTCTCGTACATGAGTACACTTTGGAGTTGCTTTGTGGTCAACAATGGATACACTAACGATTTGGATCATCCTCGTGAACTTCTCATGCATACCGGTAGGAAGCCGGGAAAGTCGTGGTCTTGGGTAGACACGAGCTTGTCCCTAGTCCCTCGTCGAGACGAGTATGCCCGGTATGGCATGGTGAGGCTCGAGGAGTGGTGATTTATTTCACTAGTGGTAATATTGTTGGAGGATTCTTGGGCCACCTGAGTTGGTTGTAGACCGAGTCTTGATCAATAGCTTCCTTATTTGTTGGTACCACCACTTGTCCCTGCAGGGGACAGGGTATGGTTCAGTAAGTTGTCAACCCCTACCAAAGCACACACCGTACAAAGGGGCCATAGTGGAAGATACCGGAGGCCTCCGGTAGGCATGCCACTTGGTCAGGGGGCATGGGTGTTTCCGGTTGGGACCGAGAGGGGGGCACCCCCTTAGAGCGTGCGAATAGAAAATTGATCCCATGCTACGTCGAGGTTGTAGCCTCCCCACTTAGAGTTTTGCTTGGCAGGTGTCGTGGGTGATTCCAGACACGGGTGAGTTAAGCTGGTGTGTGCAGGTCAGGCGTGTTTTCAATTAAAAGACCGTAGACGGAATTAGTCCCGAGGGACTAAGTAAACCCGTTACTCGTGGAAAATGGTACTCCCTCTGCAGAGGATATATCCTGTTGGATAGTCATGTTCTTGAGTAAGGACCACAGTCTGAGTTGAATTCAGTAACGGTATTCGGATGGAGAACGATTTAACTAGAACTCAGTAACGGTATTCGGATGGAGACACGGCTAACTGGATCGTAGTAACGGTATTCAGATGGAGATACGGCTTGACTAAATTATCGGTTTTCGGATGGAGAAACGACTGTACTAAATATTGTTTATGATTGTGGCACATATGGATTGTGATCTTCATTATTTTGGACTAACCATTTACATTATGTATGTTTTTTTGAGTATTCCGGGGATGGTCCTACCTCCTGGATATTCACCGTGATTATTCTCTTATAAGCCCTTTCTGTGGTGTCGCTCAGACGCCCGACTGCGGCATGCTTGTTGTTCATTTACCTGTTATAAGCCCTTTATGTGGTGTCGCCCCGACGCCCGACTGCGGCATTATTATTCTTGCAGTTTCCTCTCGTGGAGTCATTCAGACCCTCGTTTGGCACCAGTATTACTATTCTTGCAGTTTCCGCTCGAGGAGTCTTTCAGACCCTCGTTTGGCACCCAGTACTTTACTTTGGATTATTTATAACCATATGTGTGCATCTTGGTTTTTCGTATATTTCGTGACGGACGTGTGATCACATGATAATCCGGAGCATGTCCTAATATTTTATACCCGTGTTCTTAATGTTTGCGAGTACATTCAAACGTACTCACTGGCTTGTCCCTGGCTATTGTCTTGGCTAGATTCCTCGCTTGGAGATAAGCATCGCGGTGACAACCTCGGAACCTACGTGTTGACATGTGCAGCCTCGCGAAGATAGGAGTTATCCTGGTCAGCTGTTCTTGTGGGAAATGGAGTCCCATAGACGCAGATGTATCCAACCGCTTCCGCCCTCTACCATTAGAAACCAAGTGTTGTACTCCTAGGCCTCAATGGTCTTGTACTACATATTTTTGTACTTGCTTGGATTTTCTTGTATCAAGTTGGTACCTCATCAGCTAACAGTAATCCTGGGGCTGGTGAGCACACAGGCCGTTTTTCTGGGAATTTATATCCCGAAAATCCGGTCGTGACAGACTTGGTATCAGAGCCAGGCTGACCATTGGCTAATCCTATCTTAGCCAGGTCAATAAACCTAGGCTAACCAAACCACCAGACCTCAGACTAGCCCGTCGATCACGCGCTAGTGACCGACACCCAACCAGTCTCTATCGAAAGCGTGCGGAGGAAGACTCTGTCCCCTTTCCCTATAAAAAGGGCACGCTAGCCTCAATCACAGCCCAGCCTCTGTCCCCAAACCCAGCCACTATGCCTGGCCCCATTGTTCACAATGAGACCACAGCGACCAACCTTGGAGGTTTTGTGACCGTGCTCGCAAACCTCACCCGCCGTGCCTATGCGTTAGAAGAGCCTCCTGAGTATGTTGTGTACCACGGACCCATGTACGGTGAAAGCCGTCAGTACGGGGCCACTGTGCACATCTACGGTAGGGGTCTATCGCCAGAACGCCCCTACAGGTTCACTGGGAGGACAACTTCCTTTGAGCCACAGGCCATCCAACTGGCAGCCCGCGAAGCTATAGTTCAACTCCGGCACTTGTCGCCCAGAGTTAACTGTCGCTCGTTCTACTACTACCCCAGTCGTGACGGGTATGGTAGGCCGCCCCAGGTTGCCAATGGAGACCACGAGACGGATCCAGCACTATTGCATCTGGTGCGCTATGTAAGCGCACTAGAGCAACTGTTCGATCAGGTCACTCTCGATCTGATCGCAGCTCGTGGAGAGCTGGTTCGCCGAGCCCCGACGAGAAGAGAAGCGGAGCCCGACGCCGACAACCCAGTCGTGCTGTTCGGACACCCGATCGATCCCTTGAGGTCTGCGCCAGCCCTCAACCAGAGCACTTTGGTGACCCCAGAAGCGCTTCGTCGCCTTTTGGGAACCCATTCCAACGGGATTGTGGCCAACAACCCCCGCGATGGTCATCACCATTTCCCCGACCCTGCAGCACCTCAGCCTCAGCCAGCAAATCCCGACGGTGAGAACCATGGAGAGGCATCGGCGTCCACAAGGCCAGCCCACTTAGACATTAACGTAGTAGACTAAGTCGCTCGAGTTGTATCGAGCATTAGTTTTCCTACGCTTTGTAATGATGTGGTCTTGTATCGCTTTTATTACATGCTGTCCGCTTGAGCGCCCTTTTTGTTGGAGTAGTAGCTGTGCATGTGTACGTTGGCGTACAGTTTCTTTTTTTTTAATTTCGGGCGCAGCTACCAAGACCAACCCCCATCGGCACCCACAGTAATGCGTCACATTTATGTGATGGGTATACCTGTGGTTTTTGACCGGAGGACAGGATCAGCAGCCAGTTATGCTTCACCCCGGTAGATAACCAAGCCCCGGTGCTATATAAAGGCCACTTCGTGACCTTGCCGAGCACCCCTCATCTTTGTGCGCAGCACTCACAGCCATTCCTTGCCATGTCGACCCCCAGTAGTTATCTGAGGACCCCTGACGCAACCCCGGGCAGTTTTGTAAGATTATTGTGGGACTTTACCTGCAGTACCATGAGGGCCACCCATCCACCCCAGTACGAGTTGCTCAAATCGAGGATCACCCCTTCCACCTCGAAATATTGGGCAGTGGTGCACATCCCTCCCGCCTACCCAAACCAAGATCCCACGGAAGTGTCCTTCGTGGGGAAATCCATGCCGACTCCGCATATGGCTATAGAAGCTGCTGCGTACGAGGCGCTCACTCGTCTTCGATTCGCAGTACCCTATGCCAGCGAGCAAGGATACTATTATTTTCCGAGTCGTGCAGCACCCGGAGAAGTTGCATCTTTTCCCGGTGGGCGCATTGAGAGAGATCCAGTACTGGCCAACCTTGCCCAGTACGTTATCGCTCAGGAGCGTTTAACTCAGCGGGTGATGGGTTATCTCCAGAGCCTCGCTGATTTAAATCCTCGGATCGCTATTGGCAGACCACTGAGGCCTGGCCAAGAAGGGCGCATTCATCGACTGGTCAACCCGCTTCCCCCGATAGAAGAGGAGTGTGCCCCAGTGCCAGAGGCGTTTTCTCAGGACCCAGTCTTTTTACCGTTTTCTTTGTAAACGCCTCCAATGTATTTATTGTCCCAGTACCTGTATTTATGTGTTGCAACATGTTCGTAAAATTTTTTGTGCGACAGGTCCGATTTTCTTTGGTTCCTGTATGTGAGCAGTTTTACCGCTGTTAGTTTTGTTTTAATTATTTTCTTTTTCTCTCGCAACATGTTTATGAGGAGATTTCTTTCCCCGAGTTATTGCTGCGTATATATATTTTCACGACATAGATTTTTATTCGCACATCATCGTAACAGCAAACTCTCAGCAGCCACCACTCGACCTCGAGCACTATTACAAATCCTTGAGCACATTTTGTGCCTACCTAGCCACCCTCGAGGACGCCACAATCTCAGCTAGAGAGGTTTGTGAGTGTTCATTCGAGCGCGAGCTGCCCCAGCACACCGACAGCAGTCAGCCCCGATGCCGCACCTAATCCACGTGATCGCCGCCACCGCGGAGAGCTAACACTCGTGCGACAGCATCACGACGATCATCCAGGATCATCGCGCACAGGAGCACGGAGAACCCCAGCAGCACCGCCAAGCCTCCACACACCAGGACCACATACCAGTCCGGCATTGCCTCCGCCATTAGAGCCTCGGCTCGAGCTCCTGCTAGCAGCAATGGAGGAGAAGGAAGGAGGAGTAGGAACAAGGCCGGGTGTGAGGAAGAAGAGAGGAGCACCGCGATTGTTTTATAGCCCGAGATCGCTGTACGGTGGGCGAGGTCCACCAGCGCCACTCGTCGCTCGACCGCCGGTGTTCGGAGGCGAGTCTGCGAGCAGTGCCGACAACGCACTGGCCCGCGAGGTGAGTGCACGCTGCACTGACAGCTAGCATGCCGCGCACTGCCACGGTACGGCCTCGATGCCCTACGAGCTAGGCATCGCCGGTGGAGGAAGCGCGGGAGAACGCGCGAGAGAGAAGAGAGAGCCAGAGGTAGGAGAAGAGGCCGACAGTGGGCCCTGGGTCCACCAGTCAGCCAAAGAGAGCACTGTGCTCTCGGGTGCAACCAGCGTATTTTAGTATTTTAGAATTTATTCTAAATTACTGTATCCGCATAGAAATATCTCGTTTTCCCTAACCGTGGATTTTTCCACACTACGCCAGTGTACTACACTGTGGTTTTACACCACTTATTGCCCTCTCACTGTAGCCGTTTTGTTTTTGTGCAATTGAAGAATTTCTTTGATAAAAACAAATTTATTTCAAAACAGTTCTTGTCCAAAACAGCTTTTTAACAAATCTCGAGGACGAGATTTTTCTTAAGGGGGGTAGTGTTGTGACACCCCAAAATTTTGGCCCTGTTTTCTCTATTAAAATGTTGCCAGGAAATAAAACTTTTCCATTTTTGTCAAGTTTTACCTTTTGTGATTTTGGATTTTTGCCTCTAGTGGAAAAAAAACCTTCAAAAGTATTATTGGACTTGAATACTCTCTTTTATAAAACAATTCCTGATCAGTGGATTTAATTTTTGCAAGATTTATTTTTCCTCAAAGCTTTAATTCCTTTAAAATGATTTCTTTTGCATTTGGAGCCTGTTTGCACTACAACCTTTTGACAAAGGCATTTAAATTTCCACCAAAAGTTGGGGATGTCATGTGATGGTTCCACATCACTTTTATGCAAAAATACCTTCTGGCCATTGGAGATTTTGAGCTCTACACCAACTTTTCCAATCTGGTCCAGTGGACACTTTTGCACTACAACCCATTTAAATATTTCTTTAAAAATTCTTCCAAGTGTTTGGAGATGTCATTGGATGCATACAATTCATCTTCAAGCAAAAACCCAGTGATGTTCTTTGAAAACTTTGAGTGGATCAACCTCTTTTGCATTCTGGTCCAAATTGGTGATTTGTACTGCAACCTTACTTTTCTTTGCTCTAGTAACCCTGAGCTTTTTCCTACTTGTAGCCCTCCCTTCAAAACCCTTAAGTACAGGAGAGTGGACTCATTGGAGGTTTTGAAGTGCATGCTTTAAACCCTTTTTCTTTCTGTCCAAAACTGGAGTTTTGCAAAACTTGCACTAACAAGTTTCTGGTTTGGCCCAAGTGACCTTACCACCATCTCCTGCATCTAAAGAGACCCTGATCTGGAGATTTTGGCCACTCCAAGAGTTGCCTAAGTACACTTGGCATTCTGTCGAACACTTGGTGTGCACAGTCAGCTTGAGGCATGTTTTCTGCTTTGCACTGTGAACTTGCTCCAATGACCCAGCAACCATGTCCTCTGAGCGCTTTGCTACCCCTACCTCCGTCCTGTGCAGTGCCAGCTCCAGCCTCGCGCTCTAGACCACACTGTCATTGCGTCGAACACCTGCCGTGCGTGATCTGGGCGCGCCCAGAGCGCACGTTTTGCACGCGCACGCACTGACCCGACACGCCGCACTGCCGCACTCGACGCGACCCGTCCCTGGCCCCCACTGCATCGCTGAACCGCGCACTAGCTCGCTCCCTGCTCCACGGCATCTCTGGTGCCCTGCTGCGCCGCTGGCCACGCCCTTGGCGGCACGCCGGCGTCGGCAGTGGCCTCTGCCATGATCGGCACCGCCCAAACCACGCTAGCGCGCCAGCTGCCCCTGGGAATAGCTCGTGCTTATCCTCATGCTCGTCGGAACGCTTTCGTCGCCGCCACGATGCCCTGCCACTACAGGAAAGTGGTCGCCGGCGATCTTATCCTCGGCCACCGCGGGAGCCAGCCTCAAGCGCCTATTTAAAGGGAACCCCGAGCCTCTCCGAGCACTCAGGCGACATCAGACCCTCCCCGTAGAGCTCCCCTAGCAGTAGATTGACCGGAGAGGACCATCCTCTCCAACTCCGGCCAGTTCGGCCGCCGCTAAGCTCCGGTGCGATTCGTCGCAACCAGCCACCCTTTCGCCCAACCAGCACCACCAGTAGCTCCCTCTGGTCCTTGCGGAGCTGCCCAGCTACCCAACTTCGATCGGGGACCACCGGAGCACAAAAAGCACTTCGCCACCGTAGCCTCTCTCCGCCGCGGAGCTCGCCGCCGGCGACTCCTTCCACCTCCGACGACCCAACAACCACCTAGGGGACCGCCTCGGTCTAGCCGTTCCATCCCCGGCCTTGGATGCCCGTGAGGCGCTGCCGCTCGTCAACGGCGACCGCCCGAGCCCCGCTCCCGTCGGGCAGAAGAGAGGAGAAGGAGGGAAGAACGGTCAAACCTGACCAGTGGGCCCTCTGGACCCACTGTCAGTGACTCGCGCGGCCGTCCTCTCTCTGTTAAAGTGAAGGCGCATAACTCCCGAGTGCGTCTCCTCTACTGCGAAAGCGTATTTCCTTCTGAATCGTTTTCCTTTCTGGTTTTATTTAAAAACAGAGGTTTGACCAAACTTTGACTGGCTCTAACTTTTAAAATAAAACTCCAAATGAGTTGATTCTTTTTCCTACCTCTCTCAAATTTCATCTAGTTTAATTTAAGATTTATTTCAAAAATATTTGAGACAACTTTTGGTACTGTGTTTGAAATATTTGTTATTTGTATGTTTTGCAGAATAGGATTTTGGAGAAAAGGGAAAGCCTCCAAAAAGTGCATCCTGTGCATACTCTTGAAGGCAAGCATTTCTGAACTCTGGCATAATATTTTGTTGTGGTGTTCTGATTCGATCACAACACCTTTTGACTTGGAGTATGCGTTTGCCTTATGTATCGATATAGTCTCGTACATGAGTACACTTTGGAGTTGCTTTGTGGTCAACAATGGATACACTAACGATTTGGATCATCCTCGTGAACTTCTCATGCATACCGGTAGGAAGCCGGGAAAGTCGTGGTCTTGGGTAGACACGAGCTTGTCCCTAGTCCCTCGTCGAGATGAGTATGCCCGGTATGGCATGGTGAGGCTCGAGGAGTGGTGATTTATTTCACTAGTGGTAATATTGTTGGAGGATTCTTGGGCCACCTGAGTCGGTTGTAGACCGAGTCTTGATCAATAGCTTCCTTATTTGTTGGTACCACCACTTGTCCCTGCAGGGGACAGGGTATGGTTCAGTAAGTTGTCAACCCCTACCAAAGCACACACCGTACAGAGGGGCCATAGTGGAAGATACCGGAGGCCTCCGGTAGGCATGCCACTTGGTCAGGGGGCATGGGTGTTTCCGGTTGGGACCGAGAGGGGGGGCACCCCCTTAGAGCGCGTGAATATAAAATTGATCCCATGCTACGTCGAGGTTGTAGCCTCCCCACTTAGAGTTTTGCTTGGCAGGTGTCGTAGGTGATTCCAGACACCGGTGAGTTAAGCTGGTGTGTGCAGGTCAGGCGTGTTTTCAATTAAAAGACCGTAGACGGAATTAGTCCCGAGGGACTAAGTAAACCCGTTACTCGTGGAAAATGGTACTCCCTCTGCAGAGGATATATCCTGTTGGATAGTCATGTTCTTGAGTAAGGACCACAGTCTGAGTTGAATTCAGTAATGGTATTCGGATGGAGAACGATTTAACTAGAACTCAGTAACGGAATTCGGATGGAGACACGGCTAACTGGATCGTAGTAACGGTATTCGGATGGAGATACGGCTTGACTAAGTTATCGGTTTTCGGATGGAGAAACGACTGTACTAAATATTGTTTATGATTGTGGCACATATGGATTGTGATCTTCATTATTTTGGACTAACCATTTACATTATGTATGTTTTTTTGAGTATTCCGGGGATGGTCCTACCTCCTGGATATTCACCGTGATTATTCTCTTATAAGCCCTTTCGGTGGTGTCGCTCAGACGCCCGACTGCGGCATGCTTGTTGTTCATTTACCTGTTATAAGCCCTTTATGTGGTGTCGCCCCGACGCCCGACTGCGGCATTATTATTCTTGCAGTTTCCTCTCATGTAGTCATTTAGACCCTCGTTTGGCACCAGTATTACTATTCTTGCAGTTTCCGCTCGAGGAGTCTTTCAGACCCTCGTTTGGCACCCAGTACTTTACTTTGGATTATTTATAACCATATGTGTGCATCTTGGTTTTTCGTATATTTCGTGACGGACGTGTGATCACATGATAATCCGGAGCATGTCCTAATATTTTATACCCATGTTCTTAATGTTTGCGAGTACATTCAAACGTACTCACTGGCTTGTCCCTGGCTATTGTCTTGGCCAGATTCCTCGCTTGGAGATAAGCATCGCGGTGACAACCTCGGAACCTACGTGTTGACATGTGCAGCCTCGCGAAGATAGGAGTTATCCTGGTCAGCTGTTCTTGTGGGAAATGGAGTCCCATAGACGCAGATGTATCCAACCGCTTCCGCCCTCTACCATTAGAAACCAAGTGTTGTACTCCTAGGCCTCAATGGTCTTGTACTACATATTTTTGTACTTGCTTGGATTTTCTTGTATAAAGTTGGTACCTCATCAGCTAACAGTAATCCTTGGGCTGGTGAGCACACAGGCCGTTTTTCTAGGAATTTATATCCCGAAAATCCGGTCGTGACAGCCACCCTCGAGCCCAAGAGTTCCAAACGCCGCCAAGAACTGTACTGGAACTAGGGCTCGGAAGGCACCTCCGCGGTGTCATGCAAATCTTTGTCAAGATCATAAACATGTGAGATTAGATGAGGGCCAGAAGACGGCGATCCTCGGCGGGATCCTAGCCGAGGAAATCCACAAGACCCCCGGCAAGCGCCTTGCCGGGGACGACTACAACACCTCGGCAAGACCCTTGCCGGGCCCCCAACAAGGGCCTAGTCGAGAGCGTCAGTGGGGCCACAGCCAGGCCCGCGTCGATGAAGACTCCGCCACCGTCCCCAAGCAGCTGCTAGCTCAACCAGCTGGGCAGGTGATACGTCCATTTTGCATCATGCTTTTATATCGATATTTATTGCATTATGGGCTGTTGTTACACATTATGTCACAATACTTATGCCTATTCTCTCTTATTTTACAAGGTTTACATAAGGAGGGAGAATGCCGGCAGCTAGAATTCTGGGCTGGAAAAGGAGCAAATATTAGAGACCTATTCTGCACAACTCCAAAAGTCCTGAAACTCCACGAAAGTTATTTTTGGAAATAATAAAAATTACTGAGCGGAAGAAATACGTTAGGGGGGCCTCCACCTGTCCACGAGGGCGGGGGGACGCGCCCTACCCCCTGGGCGCGCCCCTTGCCTCGTGGGCCCCCTGTTGGCCCTCTGGTGCCCATCTTCTGCTATATGAAGTCTTTCGCCTGAAGAAAAATCATAAGCAAGCTTTCGGGACGAGACTCCGCCGCCACGAGGCGGAACCTTGGCGGAACCAATCTAGGGCTCCGGCAGAGCTGTTCTGCCGGGGACACTTCCCTCCGGGAGGGGGAAATCATCGCCATCATCATCACCAACGCTCCTCTCATCGGGAGAGGGCAATCTCCATCAACATCTTCACCAGCACCATCTCCTCTCAAACCCTAGTTCATCTCTTGTATCTAATTCTTGTCTCCAAGTCCAGGATTGGTACCTGTAGGTTGCTAGTAGTGTTGATTACTCCTTGTAGTTGATGCTAGTTGGTTTATTTCGTGGAAGATCATATGTTCAGATCCTATATGCATATTAATACTCCTCTAATTATGAACATGAATATGCTTTGTGAGTAGTTACGTTTGTTCCCGAGGACATGGGAGAAGTCTCGCTATTAGTAGTCATGTGAATTTGGTATTCGTTCGATATTTTGATGAGATGTATGTTGTCTATGCTCTAGTGGTGTTATGTGAACGTCAACTACATAACACTTCACCATTATTTGGGCCTAGAGGAAGGCATTGGGAAGTAATAAGTACATGATGGGTTGCAAGAGTGACAGAAGCTTAAACCCTAGTTTATGCGTTGCTTCGTAAGGGGCTAATTTGGATCCATATGTTTCATGCTATGGTTAGGTTTACCTTAATACGTTTGTTGTAGTTCCGGATACTTGCAATAGAGGTTAATCATAAGTGGGATGCTTGTCCAAGTAAGGGAAGCACCCAAGCACCGGTCCACCCACATATCAAATTATCAAAGTACCAAACGCGAATCATATGAACGTGATGAAAACTAGCTTGACGATAATTCCCATGTGTCCTCGGGAGCGCTTTTATCTATATAAGAATTTGTCCAGGCTTGTCTTTTGCAACAAAAAGGATTGGGCCACCTTTCTACACTTTATTTACTTTTGTTACTTGTTGGTCGTTACCAATTATCCTATCACAAAACTATCTGTTACCTATTATTTCAGTGCTTGCAGAGAATACCTTGCTGAAAACCGCTTATCATTTCCTTGTGCTCCTCGTTGGGTTCGACACTCTTACTTATCGAAAGGACTATGATAGATCCCCTAATCTTGTGGGTCATCAGCAGGTACCTGCGTGACGACGGCCGACCACTACACCAACTCGACAAGCACCTGCGTGGTGGCATGCAGATCTTCGTGAAGACCCTGCCACCGTGCCACCTCAGCTGCCTGCCTGCCTACATGGCGCCACACGCATAGCTGGCATGGGCGCGTGTCGAGGCAAGGCGAGGTGGCGACGGACGGGACAGGCCTCGTTCCCGTCCCCAATAAAGCTAAGGGACACCTAAGCGATGCATTAAATGCGTCCTGTCCTGTAATATGGGCGATAAGCTCGCAACACTGTAGACCTTTCCACCTCCTGTGTGCCACTATGGCAGCCCCTTTCGACTATAAAAGGAGACCTTTCCACCTCCTGTGTGCCACTATGGCAGCCCCTTTCGACTATAAAAGGAGGCCCATGGCAGGATCACAAGTCGATCAGACTGACTGGGAGAACATGACGAATAAGGAGTTGCATGATAAATTTCAGCAAATGATTACTGAACAGGTGCAAGATGTGCTGAAATTTTTTGAAGAGGCCATGGATAAGATAACTGGCTTTGAGAAGACGTTCGAAACAAAGCTCGATAACAAATTTAATGAAGTGCTTGCGCGTCTTCCACAACCACCACCGGCTGCACCTGCCGCACCTCTGCCACAACAACACCAACAACGACTACCTCCACGTCGCGAAACAGCCCTCCGCCGAGCGAGTCGTGTCCCTCTTGAGCCTAGCCAAACTGTTGGTGCTGCTGTTGATAGTTCTGTGGCTCCTGCTGCTAATGATGAGGAGGATGATTATGCGGGAGATTACGAGGATGAAGCTGATCAAAATCAGAACTACGTGCAACCACCAGCACCCGGTCGTCCACATGCAAATAATCGCAATGGTAGGGCTGCATCACCAGCTCAGGTACGAGATCATGACCATCTTCCTAAACTGAAATTGAATATTCCACCATTTGAGGGTAGATATGTTCCTGATATATATCTTACTTGGGAGTTAGAAACCGAACAACGTTTTACATGTTTAGAATATCCCGAGGAGAGACGTGTTGCTGTTGCACTTTGTGCTTTCACTAGTTTTGCTTGTGTGTGCTGGTCTGAATATCGTATATTATATCCGAATAATATTCCAACTACTTGGGCTGCTCTGAAAACTGCTATGCGTACTCGTTGGGTTCCACCATATTATCAATGTGAATTACTTCAAAAATTGCAGCGTTTAAGACAAGGAAAAAATTATGTAGAGAAAAAATTATCAGGAATTACAAACTGGCATGATTAGATGTGCTATTGTTGAGGATAATGAAGCTATGCTTGCATGTTTTATGGGTGGACTAAATAGAGAGATTCAGACCATTCTCGAGTATAATAAGGAGTATAATAATATCACTCGTTTATTCCCTCTTGCTTGTAAAGCTGAACGTGAAGTGCCACCTCCAACTGTGATACAAGAAAGCAGGGACAACCACCACTATCTGCCAAGAGCACACCTGCCGGGCCTGCACAGAGCTCTTCTTCTTCCACGGCATCAACATGGCACACATGTGATATTATTTGTCGTCGTTGTAAGGGAAGAGGTCATTATGCGAGAGAATGCAAATCTCAGCATGTGATGATTGCTACTGAGGATGGTGGGTATGAGTCCGCTAGTGACTATGATGAGGAGACTTTGGCTCTTATTACACATGAAAAACATGGTGGAGATTATTCTGATCATGAGACGCAATACATGGCTCCTGAAGATGCTGACAGGTATGAATGTTTGTTTGCTCAACGTGTTTTGAATGTGCAGGTTACACAAGCTGAGCAAAATCAGAGGCATAATTTGTTCCATACAAAGGGAGTTGTGAAGGAATGTTCTATTCGCGTCAGCATAGATGGAGGGAGCTGCAACAACTTGGCTAGCATGGAGATGGTGGAGAAGCTATCTCTCACCACAAGACCACATCCACATCCTTACTACATCCAATGGTTCAACAACAGCGGCAAGGTTAAGGTAACACGTACTATTCGTGTGCATTTTAGTATCTCTACATATGCTGATTATGTTGGTTGTGATGTGGTACCTATGCAAGCATGTTCCTTATTATTTGGTAGACCATGGCAATATGATAAAAATTCTGTACACCATGGTAGAAACAATCAGTATACTCTTGTTCATAAGGATAAAAATATTACTTTGCTTCCTATGACTCCTGATTCCATTTTGAAAGGTGATATTAATAGAGCTAATAAAGCAAAATAGGAGAAAAATAAGAGTGAAAATCAGATTGTGGCAAAAGAATTTGAGCAACAAATGAAGCCTAATAATAAACCATCTAGTGTTGCTTCTGAAATTAAATTGAAAAGTGCATTTTTACTTGCCACCAAATCTGATATTGATGAGCTAGATTTTCGGAAATCTGTTTGCTATGCTTTTGTGTGCAAAGAGGCATTATTTTCATTCGAGGACGTGCCTTCCTGTTTGCCCCCTGCTGTCACTAACATTTTGCAGGAGTTCGCTGACGTCCTCCCACAAGACGTGCCACTGGGATTACCACCTATTCGAGGGATTGAACATCAAATTTACTTAATTCCCGGTGCATCGCTACCCAACCGTGCACCATACCATACCAATCCAGAGGAGACGAAGGAGATTATGCGTCAGTACAAGAGCTGCTCGACAAAGGTTATATACGCGAATCTCTTAGTCCTTGTGTTGTTCCTATTATACTAGTGCCTAAAAAGGATGGTACGTCGCGTATGGGTGTTGATTGTAGAGCCATTAATAATATTACTATTCGTTATCGTCATCCTATTCCTAGGCTAGATGATATGCTTGATGAATTGAATGGCTCTACTATATTCTCCAAAGTTGATTTGCATAGTAGATACCATCAAATTCATATGAAATTGGGAGATGAATGGAAAACAACATTTAAAACTAAATTTGGTTTATATGAGTGGTTAGTCATGCCTTTTGGGTTAACTAATGCACCTAGTACTTTCATGAGACTAATGAACGAAGTTTTAGGTGCTTTCATTGGACGATTTGTGGTAGTCTATTTTGATGATATACTGATTTATAGTAAATATTTGGAAAAACATTTGGAACATTTACGTGTTGTTTTTATTGCTCTACGTGATGCACATTTGTTTGGTATCCTTGGGAAGTGCACCTTTTGCACTGACCGAGTATCTTTTCTTGGCTATGTTGTTACTCCACAAGGAATTGAAGTTGATAAAGCCAAGATTGAAGCTATTGAGAGTTGGCCACAGCCCAAAACGGTCACACGAGTGAGGAGTTTTCTTGGACTCGCTGGTTTCTATAGGCGTTTTGTGAGAGATTTTAGCACCATTGCTGCACCTCTCAATGAGCTTACAAATAAGGATGTGCCTTTTGTTTGGGGTACCGCATAGGAAGAAGCCTTCACGGTATTGAAAGCTAAGTTGACACATGCTCCTTTACTCCAACTTCCTGATTTTAATAAAACTTTTGAGCTTGAATGTGATGCTAGTGGAATTGGATTAGGAGGTGTGTTATTACAAGATGGCAAACCTGCTGCATACTTTTCTAAAAAATTGAGTGGGCCTAGTCTGAATTATTCTACTTATGATAAAAAATTATATGGTCTTGTTTGGACTTTAGAGACATGGCAACATTATCTATGGCCCAAAGAATTTGTTATACATTCTGATCATGAATCTTTGAAACATATTAAAAGTCAAGCTAAACTGAATCGTAGACATGCTAAATGAGTTGAATTCATTGAGACTTTCCCTTATGTCATTAAACACAAGAAGGGTAAAGAAAATGTTATTGTTGATGCATTATCTCATCGCTATACTATGCTTTCACAACTTGACTTCAAAATATTTGGTTTGGAGACCATCAAAGATCAATATGTGCATGATGCTGATTTTAAAGATGTAATGCAGAATTGTAAAGAAGGAAGAACTTGGAACAAGTTCGTTATTAATCATGGCTTTGTGTTCCGTGCTAATAAGCTATGCATTCCAGGTAGCTCTGTTCGTCTTTTGTTGTTGCAGGAGGCGCATGGAGGAGGATTAATGGGACACTTTGGTGTGAAGAAGACGGAGGACGTACTTGCTACACATTTCTTTTGGACAAAGATGAGACGGGATGTTGAGCGTATTGTTGCTCTCTGCACTACATGTGAAAAAGCTAAGTCACGACTCAATCCTCATGGTTTATATATGCCTTTGCCTGTACCTAGTGTTCCTTGGGAGGATATATCTATGGACTTTGTTTTAGGTTTACCTCAAACAAAGAAGGGGAGGGATAGCATATTTGTTGCCGTGGATAGATTCTCGAAAATGGCACACTTTATACCATGTCATAAAAGCGATGATGCTGTTAATGGTTTTGATTTGTTCTTTCGTGAAATTATTCGCTTGCATGGTGTGCCAAATACTATTGTTTCAGATCATGATACTAAATTTCTTAGCCACTTTTGGAGATGTTTATGGGCTAAGTTGGGGACTAAACTGCTTTTTAGTACTACTTGTCACCCCCAAACTGATGGTCAAACTGAAGTAGTCAATAGAACATTGTCTACTATGCTTAGGGCTGTTTTGAAGAATAATAATAAAATGTGGGAAGAATGCTTGCCTCATATTGAATTTTCTTATAATCGTTCGTTGCATTCTACTACTAAGATGTGCCCTTTTGAAATTGTGTATGGTTTCCTACCTCGTGCACCCATTGATTTGTTGCCTCTTCCATCTTCGGAGAAGGTTAATTTTGATGCTAAACAACGTGCTGAATTGATATTAAAAATGCATGAGTTAACTAAGGAAAACATTGAGCGTATGAATGCTAAATATAAACTTGCTGGAGATAAGGGTAGAAAACGTGTTGTCTTTGCACCTGGAGATCTTGTTTGGTTACATTTGCGTAAGGATAGATTTCCTGATCTGCGCAAATCAAAGCTCATGCCACGTGCTGATGGTCCATTTAAGGTGTTAGAGAAAATAAATGATAATGCATATAAACTTGAGCTGCCTGCAGATTTTGGGGTTAGTCCCACTTTTAACATTGCAGATTTGAAGCCCTATTTGGTTGAGGAAGATGAGCTTCCATCGAGGACGACTTCATTTCAAGAAGGGGAGGATGATGAGCACATAATACCATAGTTACACCCACAGCCCCTACTGCTACATATACTTGACCAATTACTAGAGCTCGCGCACGCCAATTAAATTTTCAGGTACTTTCGTTTCTTGGAAATGATTCTAATGTTCATGAGAATATGATGCTGCCTAAATTGGATACATTAGTTTTGCTTACAAATGAAGGGCCTGGCATGGATAAGACGGATGAACACTGGAGCAAGACCAAGCATGGAGAGGATGGCATGCGCAAGGGGAACAAGAACGGAGTTACAAGTGATGATTTCAGGACTTTGAAGCCACCATAATGAGTGCATAAAGCCTTGGACGAAATATACAAGATGCCACTTCATAAATTTTGTCCAAAGGCTATTCTAGGTGCTGCGTCACCTTATTATTGGGCCAGGCCCATGTAATTTCGAAATACATAAGTATAAGCGGTTTTTAGAGTCCATATGTGTGGGGAAACAAGAGATAGGGTTGGTTTCGGACGCCTTCCCCAAGGGCCACGAAATTCCCCTCCTCTTCCTCCATATATACAGCCCTTAGGGCACCGTTTAGAATCTGGGTTTTGTTTAGATTAAAAGTTCGCATAGCTGCAACTTCGCGTACTTCGTTTGTGTTCAACGACCAGACAAAGGCGTCACAGAACCCCACCTTGATCAATAAAGCTTTCCTCTTATATTCACAATATCCATATTGCAATCTTAGTTTCTTGCTTGTTCTTCATTTGCCTGCAGGAAACAGACCTTCGTGGTCAGGTTGATCGTGCTCCGCCGTGGTCAATAACCTCTCGGAGTTGGCTTAGCGATTGCTATGGCGCGACGTCCTCACACGTTCGTAGTCGGATCGTCAAAGTTGACTTCCTCTAAAATGATAGCCATCATCTCATCGAAAGACGGGACACCTTTGCCTCTATCATGTCTGAGTACAGACAACTACAAACGAAAAAGGCTGAGAAGCCTGACTATCTACAAGACCTCCCAAGGGTACAAGATCGTAGCTGAGGTAACAAGCTACTCGTCGAAGTCCATGATGAACTACTAGTGAGACCGATGTCTCCTCTGTAAAACATAAATAAAGCAAACATGTGTACAAAGGTACTCAGCAAGACTTACATCAGATCCTATCATACATGCATTAGTATCAAGAAGGCAATGTGGGGTTTGGCTGCAGCAATCCAGCTTTGACTTAGTGGCTATCCTGTTCTACGACTACGAGTAACTTCTTTGAGGTGAGAAAGCGCACACGAGTCCACTAACCACCACATCAATACACCACTATGGATTCATTCATGTCTCCCCATGAAAAGGCCATCCATAGCACTCACACTTGTCTTGAGCATTTTAGAGTATCCACTTCAAGTTGTCTATGTACCACGTAAGCATCCAAGAAGTCCATAACCGAGGACGCGGCTATCCGAATAGATCATGATAACCCTGCAGGGGTGTACTTCTTCACACACACTCTCGCCACTTACCACCATGTACACGTCATGTATCTTGGCAACCTTCAAACGGAAGCCTGGCGAGGGTGTTGGCCACGACCTAACTAACCACGCAGGACTCTAGTCCAGGTTTATTGTCTATTCGGGTTCCATCCGCAAGGGAGTATGGCCGAAGTTTCCATCATGGCCCAAATGATGTGAGCAGGGTTCCCAAGCCCACCATCCGGGTGCCACTTAGTACACCATGCCACTGTGCCTAGTCTGTCCCAATCCCACCCTGCCGGGTGCCACTTGGTAGAAAAATAGCACTACCTACAAACACCAGAAACTAGTTGCGACTCCTGGACAAAGATCAAGGCAGTTAATAAGTCGAGAGAGCTTGGAGCGCCCGGAGCCTAATGTGTGTTAGTAGCTAGTCATTGGACAACATACACAGAACTCAGTTCTTAAGGACGGTTCCAGTGAGACAACCCACCATGTACGGCCTCTCACCGCTACCTTTACCAAATTGTGTTCACACACTTAACTCTCAGCATTAGAACATATCATAACCCTCCAATCCATTCCCAATGAATCAGACCTGACACAACTCTAAGCAATAGCAGGCATGGCATGGTAGGAACACAACATGGCTCAATCAACTCCTACACATGCTAGTGGGTTTCAACTATTTACTTTGGCAATGATAGGTCATGCAGAGGAATGGGTTTAACTACCGCAGCATAAAGTAGCAGTTTTTGAATCGTTGTTGTCCTAACGCAATAAAAGAGAGTAGGAGCGAGAGAGTGGGATTGTATCGGAATGAACAAGGGGGTTTTGCTTGCCTGGAAGATCAACAGGGGGACAGCTCCTCTGACAGGTACTCTGGAACAGTCTCCGAGCTGGACCTATCGAGACGGACGGTGTCGGCAATCAATACACAAGCATATGCAACAATATTATGCATGAACATGGCGTGAAGATGCGATGTGGTTTGTGCTAATGCATCTAGCATTTCACTTGGAAGAAGTGCATTTGAACCTTCTCTAACTTAAGTCTCTTGAAAAGCCATAAATGTGTTTTCACATATAAGTAGGTATAAGTTGGTTTGTCATGCATGAAAATGGTGCAGATGGATAGAATGCATTTTTCTGATAATTTTTCATATATAAATTATTTCAAACTGAGATACGGTTGAATTTCCGTGATTTTTTTGAAGTGTTGAACATTTTCTGGGATTTCCAAAATAGAAATAATCCATAAAATCATTTATCGCGTCAGCACTGTGTCATGCCTGCGTCAGCAAGTCAATAGCACGACCAGTCAAACCTGACGTGTGGGGTCTACACGTCAGTGACACAGGGTTAAAAGGGGGTTTATTTAGCCTAGCTAAAGATCAGTGGGCGCTGGGACCCACTGTCAGTGTCTCTAAAGGGGGATTAGTCCTAAACTAATCTCCTGGCCGGTGGGGTCCACCTGTCAGGCCGGCGAGGTCATCGCCGACGACCACGGGACACGGCAGTGTCCGCGTTACGGGCAACGGGGGCGGCGTCTGAGACCACCGGGGCGTAGCCCGGGCTCGCCCGCATCTAGGGGAGCAAGCGGGAGGTTGCGGGGGCGCCGGAGCTCGCCAGAAACTAGCTCGAGGCGGCGGCCGAAGCATGGCCAGGTGCGCGCGCGGTGCTGCAGTGCACGGCAGGAGGTGCGGGCGGAGGTGTTGGCCTTCTGGGAGGCTGCTGAGCGCGGGAACATGCGCGGGCGCAAGCTACGGTGGCCTTGGCTATGGCGGCGACATGAACGGCGGAGAGGAGCTACGGCCATGGCGGGGAACGGAGCTAGAGCGCACAAAAACAAGGGGAGAAGAGGGGTTTGGAGCAGGAGCTCATAGCGGATCCAGCGGCGTGCTCAGCGGGCTCGCGAAAGGACGTACGGTGATGGGGCGTTGACGGCGATCTCGGGCGGCCGGCGATGAAGAAGACGACGATGACGGCTCCACGGGGCGTCCGGCGTCGCGTGGCTTGATGGAGAGGTAGCAGGCGACGTGGCGGAGCTCGCAAGCACGAGGGTAGTCGAGGGGATGGCGGGGAGCGCGTGGGCAGCGAACGGCGGCGACAGCGACGTTCGGAGAACAATCCCCCAAAGCAGTTTTGTGATTGGAGCTTTGAGCAAGGAGATCGAAAATCGCAGTAAAACGTGCTAGAACACGAGTTTGAGCTGTGTGGTGATTTTTTCTGGAGGAAGACGAAGTGTGTGGGTGCTGGAATAAGTGGAGGGGGGCCATGTGGGGCCCACGAGGCAGGGAGGCGCGCCCAAGGGGGTGGGCGTGCCCTGGACCCTCGTGGCCAGGTGGTGGCTCCCATGATGTGTTCTCGGTGCCAGATATTCTTAAATATTTTACAAAAAAAATCATATTTCAATTTCAGGGCATATGGAGAACTTTTATTTTCAGGGTATTATTTTATTGCACGGATAATTCAGAAAACTGACAGAAAATACTATTTTTGCTTTATTTAATCTAAATAACAGAAAGTAAAAAGAGGGTACAGAGAGTTGTGCTTTCTAACTTCATCCATCTCATGCTCATCAAAAGGAATCCACTAACAAGGTTGATCAAGTCTTGTTAACAAACTCATTCCGAATCGCATGCAACCGGAGAATTTTCGAATAGCACTAGGTTACCTCAATGGGGATATGCACGTCCCCAATAATAAGAATATCATATTTCTTTTTGATAGTAGGAAGAGGAAATTCAAGACCTCCAATAGTAATAGTTGGAATTTTTCCAATAAAATTGATATTGTGGACTTGAGGTTGTTTCCTCGGAAAGTGTACCGTATGCTCATTACCATTAACATGAAAAGTGACATTGCCTTTGTTGCAATCAATAACAGCCCCTGCAGTATTCAAAAAGGGTCTACCAAGAATAATAGACATACTATCGTCCTCGGGAATATCAAGAATAACAAAGTCCGTTAAGATAGTAACGTTTGCAACCACAACAGGCACAACCTCACAAATACCGACAGGTATAGCAGTTGATTTATCGGCCATTTGCAAAGATATTTCAGTTGGTGTCAACTTATTTAAATCAAGTCTACAATGTAAAGAGAGAGGCATAACACTAACACCGGCTCCAAGATCACATAAAGCAGTTTTAACATAGTTTCTTTTAATGGAGCATGGTATATTTGGTACTCCTGGATCTCCAAGTTTCTTTGGTATTCCACCCTTAAAAGTATAATTAGCAAGCATGGTGGAAATTTCAGCTTCCGGTATCTTTCTTTTATTTGTAACAATTTCCTTCATGTATTTAGCATAAGGCTTCATCTTAAGCATATCAGTCAAATGCATACGCAAAAAGATAGGTCCAATCATTTCAACAAAGCGCTCAAAATCCTCATCATCCTTTTTCTTGGCTGGTTTAGGAGGAAAAGGGCATGGGTTTCTGAACCCATGGTTCTCTTTCTTTACCTTGCTTCCTAGCAACAAAGTCTCTCTTATCATAACGTTGATTCTTTGATTGTGGGTTATCAAGATCAACAGCAGGTTCAATCTCTACATCATTGTTATTGCTAGGTTGAGCATCAACATGAACATCATCATTAACATTATCACTAGGTTCATGTTCATCACCAGATTGTGTTTCAGCATCAGAAATAGAAATATCATTGGGATTCTCACGTGTGTCAACAACAGGTTCACTAGAAGCATGCAAAGTCCTATCATTTTTCTCTTTCTTCTTTTTAGAAGGACTAGGTGCATCCACATTAATTCTCTGAGAATATTGCTCAATTCTCTTAGGGTGGCCCTCAGGATACAAAGGTTCCTAGTCATTCTACCCCCTCTAGTCACAACTCTAATAGCATTATCATTTTTCTTATTATTTAATTCATTGAGCAAAGCATTCTGAGCTTTAAGCACTTGTTCTACTTGAGTGGTAACCATAGAAGCATGTTCACTAATAAGTTTGAGTTCACCTTTAACTCTAGACATATAATCACTCAAGTGTTCAATCATATAAGCATTGCGTTTCAATTGTCCACCAGCATAAGCATTGAAGTTTTCTTGTTTAACAATAAAATCATCGAACTCATCCAAGCATTGGCTAGCAAACTTAGTAGACGGGATTTCAGCTTTAACCTATCTATAGAGAGAATTTACCTTTACTACGTGTGTCGGGTTATCAAGACCATGTATTTCTTCAATAGGTGGTAAATTCTTAACATCTTCAGCTTTAATACCATTTTCTTTCATAGATTTCTTTGCCTCTTGCATATCTTCGGGACTGAGAAATAGAAAACCCCTTTTCTTCGAAGTTGGCTTAGGAATTGGTTCAGGAAGTGTCCAATTATTTTCATTAGTCAACATATTATTCAATAGCAATTCAGCCTGATCAAAAGTTCTTTCCCTGAAAACACAACCAGCACAACTATCCAGGTGGTCTCTGGAAGCATCGGTTAGTCCATTATAAAAGATATCAAGTATTTCATTTTTCTTGGGAGGATGATCAGGCAAAGCATTAAGTAATTGGAGAAGCCTCCCCCAATCTTGTGGGAGGCTCTCTTCTACAATTTGCACAAAATTATATATTTCCCTTAAAGCAGCTTGTTTCTTATGAGCGGGCAAATATTTAGCAGAGAAGTAATAAATCATATCCCAGGGACTACGCGCACAACTAGGATCAAGAGAATTAAACCATGTTTTAGCATCACCCTTTAATGAGAACAGAAATAATTTAAGGATATGTAGTAGCGAGTTTTCACATCATTAGTGAATAGGGTGGCTATATCATTTAATTTAGTAAGATGTGCCACAACAGTTTCAGATTCATAGTCATAAAAAGGATCAGATTCAACCAAGGTAATTATATCAGGATCGACAGAGAAATCATAATCCTTATCGAAAATACAGATAGGTGAAGTAGCAAAAGCAATGTCATATTTCATTCTAGCATTCAAAGATTTTTCTTTCAGCTTAGCTAATAATTTCTTAAGATCATCTCTATCATTGCAAGCAAGAAAGTCTCTAGCAGTTTCTTCATCCATAATATAACCTTCGGGCACAACAGGCAATTCATATCTAGGGGGAGAATCTTCATCATCACTTTCATCAATATTATCAGTTTCAATAATTCCATTCTCTCTAGCCCTAGCAAGTTGTTCATCAAGAAATTCACCTAGTGGCACAGTATTATCAAGCATAGAAGTAGTTTCATCATAAGTATCATGCATAGCAGAAGTGGAATCATCAATAACATGCAACATATCAGAATTAATAACAGAAGCAGGTTTAGGTGTCGCAAGTTTACTCAAAATAGAAGGCGAATCAAGTACAGAGCTAGATGGAAGTTCCTTACCTCCCCTCGTAGTTCAGGGATAAATCTTGGTTTTTTCGTCTTTCAAGTTCCAAGTGACTCAAAGAATAGAGCTATGCTCCCTGGCAACGGCGCCAGAAAATAGTCTTGATAACCCACAAGTATAGGGGATCGCAACAGTTTTCGAGGGTAGAGTATTCAACCCAAATTTACTGATTCGACACAAGGGGAGCCAAAGAATATTCTCAAGTATTAGCAGTTGAGTTGTCAATTCAACCACACCTGTAAGACTTAATATATGCGGCAAAGTATTTGGTAGCAAAGTAGTCTGGAAGTAATAGTAACAGTGGCAAAAGTAACAGTAGCAGTTTTGTAGTAATTGTAACAGTGGCAACGGTAAAGTAACTAAGAAAAGATCAATATGTGAAAAGCTCGTAGGCATTGGATCAGTGATGGATAATTAGGTCGGATGCGATTCTTCATGCAACAGTTATAACATAGGGTGACACAGAACTAGCTCCAGTTCATCAGTGTAATGTAGGCATGTATTCCGAATATAGTCATACGTGCTTATGGAAAAGAACTTGCATGACATCTTTTGTCCTACCCTCCCGTGGCAGCGGGGTCCTATTGGAAACTAAGGGATATTAAGGCCTCCTTTTAATGGAGTACTGGACCAAAGCATTAACGCTTAGTGAATACATGAACTCCTCAAACTACGGTCATCACCGGGAGTGGTTCCGATTATTGTCACTTCGGCGTTACCGGATCATAACACATAGTAGGTGACTATTGACATGCAAGATAGGATCAAGAACTCACATATATTCATGAAAACATAATAGGTTCAGATCTGAAATCATGGCACTCGGGCCCTAGTGACAAGCATTAAGCACAGCAAAGTAATAGGAACATCATCTCAGAACATAATGGATACTAGGGATCAAACCCTAACAAAACTAACTCGATTACATGATAAATGTCATCCAACCCATCACCGGCCAGCAAACCTACGATGGAATTACTCACACATGGCGGTGAGCATCATGAAATTGGTGATGGAGGAAGGTTTATGATGACGACGGCGACGGATTCCCCTCTCCGGAGCCCCGAACGGACTTCAGATCAGCCCTCCTGAGAGAGTTTACGGCTTGGCAGCAGCTCCGTATCGTAAAACGCGATGAATCCTTCTCTCTGATTTTTTTCTCCCCGAACATGAATATATAGAGTTGGAGTTGAGGTCGGTGGAGCACCAGGGGGCCCACGAGGCAGGGGGCGTGCCCAGGGGGGCAAGCGCGCCCCCACCCTCGTGGACAGGGTGTGGGCCCCCCTGGTCTTGATTCTTTTGCCAGTATTTTTTATAAATTCCAAAAATATTCTCCGTGAAGTTTTAGGTCATTCCGAAAACTTTTATTTCTGCACAAAAATAACACCAAGGCAATTCTGCTAAAAACAGCGTCAGTCCGGGTTAGTTCCATTCAAATCGTGCAAGTTAGAGTCCAAAACAAGGGCAAACATGTTTGGCAAAGTAGATACGATGGAGACGTATCACCCCTCTGCCTTCGGGAGCATTACATGTGGACCAGCCACCTATTGGGTCCACATGTTATTGACTCAAAGGCAGGTGTAGTAAGGCATTGAAGCTCAGTCCCATGGGCCCCGAGAGGGAAATGTAACTCCTGCGCCAGGCCTTGTGGTGCTACCGCAGCACGAACTCGTGCCAAACTCGAGATTTGTTTCTTACTAGCAAGATGCGTGTGCGTTGCATGGGACATCAAGATGCCTTTGTATGTGTAGTTTATCTTGTGGGAGAAAAGGATGAACGAGGGAAGGCCTTATTGAAAATGTGGAGAGGGGTGTGGGTATATTTTTGCAAAATTGTCATAGTTTCCATCCATGGACATCTACGCCTCATAACGCCCCGACGTCCAGCTGTGGCACCCTCACCGCGGCCAAGCCACCACCGGCCGGTTCATCTCGAATGAGCGATTCATGAACGCCGCCGCGACAACTGCCAGCTAGGCATCTCGAACCACACCGATGCCGCTTCCCCGTAGCGGACCTACGCTGGCACGTGGTCGCACGCCGTTGAGCCGCGCGTCAACGTACGACGGTAGGAACGCCTCCAGGCTCACTAGCTCAACGTCGAGTACATCACTTTCGCAAACCGGTATCCGTTGAGCAGGTTGCTCCCGCCCACGAGCACACCCCTATATGTATCCAGCATTCCAGCCTCGTCGCTGACTGGTACATCCTCGGGACGGTGCAAGCGGTCGGAATCTCGAGCCCAAGTCGAGCTATCTGCCCCGGGTAGATCACTGGCTCCCGCCCGAGCACCCACCTGGCGATCGTTGCCACTGCACCACTGACGATCGGGAGCAGCACCCTGCCGCTCATCTGGAGCGTGAGCTAGTAAATGTCGTGCGGTATGTCACAACAGTCAAGCACCTCGACATGCGTCGGCCGGGCAGAGACTTCTCATAGCCACAAGCTCCATGGTCTCGTCCACGATCAGTGTGGTACTGCAGTCGAAGATGCGGGTAAAATACCACAGGAGCACCTGCATGTGCATGGCCTAGACGCTGATGTTGGCATGCAGGAGGTGGTACTCGCTGGCGCCGCAGCATGCTACATGGCTTAGGCAGGCACCTGTTGCGACGCTCTGGCGTTGGCACCGGCATTGTCAACACAGCTGATGATTCGGAGGAGGACGAGCAGGAAAGGAAAGAGTCTTGCATGTGTGTACAGATTCATGCAGGAAATTATTTCCTGGAAATACGACCTTTGTTTACCTTTCTTTGAGGCTATAGATGACCCACACGAGGAAATCTATTATAACCGTTGGACTAAAATTAGTGGTGCGGGAGTACGGATCGGAGCATGGGAGGGGAGCAGTCCAGCCCCGTCCGACGCCGCTCGAACCAATGACATCACACATCCACCGACCTTTGCCTCACCCCTCTCGGTCCCACCGCCGCTTTGCTTTCATGAGAATGACATATGGGCCAGCCGCATTTAGGGTCCACATGTCATTGACTCAAAGGCTAGTGCACTAAGCTGCTGAAGCTCGGTCCCGTGGGCCCCGAGAGGGAAATGTACCTCCTGTGCCAGGCCTTGTGGTGCTCCCTCAGTATGAATTCGTGCCAAACCCGGAATTTTTTTCTTACTACTATCAGTGTGTCGGCCCGTGCGTTGCAATGGATCGAAAGTATCTATTTAGTGGAGTGCACCCTAAACACATTATCTATTTATTTTTCTCTAGCCTTTCCTAGCCATGCAACCAAGCCACATAAGCTTCATGGGTGCCCCCCACAACATATTATTCATACTACGTTGACTGAAAAAAAGATAAATCACCCAAGACAAGATCTTCCCGTTTTTTGTTCCTACGATGTTGTGCCGTGCACATACCTAGTTGTATAGTGGTAGTTGTTGTAGTACAAACTTCGTAGTAGGAGTAGTAGTACGGAGTGCTCCTACTCTATCAACGAGTCCCATATGACACCAAATTTCTTGTCTTCCATGCTGCAGCTAGATCTTCCCCTCCTCGTTTCTGTTTTCCAACACGACAGGCGGGGTGCGGTTGGCCGATAGTCGGTTTGCTCAACTGCGGTCCCACATGAAAGTGAAAATGCTAGGCAACACGCCCTCCCTAGCTATGTGGCGTACCGGACGGGTCGTGAAGTACTCCCTATTCCCAGGTGTGTGGGGGCGCGACGCGAGCGCGGCAAGCCTTTTCCTTTTACTAGCAATGTGCCCGTGCGTTGCGACCGATCCAAAGTAGAATAGTACTTGTTCACAAACTTGAAAGAAAAAACTATTATTTGGATATACATATATACCACCAAAAATATATTAATTTTCACTCAAAATATATTTCTCAGGTTGTTTTGATGAGGTGACGAAGGGATGTGGTTGCTTTCAATATAATAACGGGATTTCTGCAAATTGGAGCAGAGAAGTGGGCTATTGTTGCAAAAATGCCACAACTTACCTCACAGCTGTTAGATGCAGATCTAATGGTCAGAAATGACGGATGGCAAACACACCACCATCACCAACTCAGTCTTTTATAGGAGTAGAGAAACATGTATAAATTGTATCATTTGGTTCTGCTCCTTGGCACGATCGATAGAGAGAAATAACGATTGGAAACGCTAGGGCGGGGCTTTTTCCGCCAGATAAGCAGGGTAGTAGCTAGGTTAGCGCATCGTCGGTTTGGTCACATGCGGCCCGACATGTTGTAGTGATACTAGCAAGATGCCCGTGCGTTGCACGAAGTTGATGGAAAAGGTAAGCACAACTTATAAATTGACACATGGAGTACTAGTTACAGTGATGCATATAATTGCCTTCAAATGTGAGCAAAGCGATCACACATGTCTGTATTGACTGGAACGAGAATACCGATGGAACAATAAGAATTAAGGCCACGATAGCAATCATAGTGGTTACAGGAGACAAGAATAAAGATGCATCCATCAACGTACGACCTCCTCCTCCTCGACTTAGTTTGTCGGGCCACCGATCGGCAACTTAGGAGCGGCGGCTTTTGTGGCGAGGTCAAGGTGCTTCTCAACAAAGGCGCCCAATGCTTCCAGCCGGTTGATGATGGCCAACATCGTAGCATCCTCACCGACCTTGTAGATACATATGTACACAACTTCCTCATACACGTAGATGTGTAGGTCGACGAATTCATGCAGGGCGAGGCGCCTCATGGCAAGCGCGACCTCCAGGTGGAAATTCTTTGTTGCGTTGGCGGGTAGTCGCAGGGCCACCAGTGCTTGAAAGAGGTTCTCACCATGGAGACCGATTAGGGTGGCAGGTAATGAGGAGCCTGGGTGCGCGGGCTGGAGGAGTACGGCGATGTGGTCAGCTAGCTTCTTGACAACGGTGAACTTGTTGATGGTGGAAACGATCCTCTGGTCCAACTGAGAGTCGTAGCTGGCATCGACGGTGGCCATGAACCAGCCGGTCTCCAACACCGTCTGGAGATGATCCTCGGTGCCATGCCGCAGGTCGGCATCGTGGACCATCTGGCACAGCCGCTGGCCGCTCGCGAGCATCGCCACCATGGGTCTGGAGTGAGCACTTTTGCGTTTAGTGTAGGTGCTTAGGTGCGTATGATGTGGTAGATGCATTGGAATGGAGGGGCGCCTTTATATGAGTGCAAATTGCCTTGCATTCACATCGTGCTGCCTCTTTTCCCCGTCCTCCTCCCATTACTTCCCTCATGCATTCAGAATGCTAATTGAAGGAGGATGCATCATTGGTCGTTCAACATTTCAGGAACCGCTACCCCCTCCCTCGTCTGCATTAAAGCCGTATCGAGAACTGTCCTGGTTTACTAGTAGCTGTCAAATCGAATAGTATTACGTCGCCCGTTGCACGCCCGGCTGAACACGCCTCCTCGCCTCCATCAAACGCCTCCGTTAAACTCACATGCAAACCGAGAAACCTACTCCGGCCAAACATCCGTTCATGAGCGGGCCGGAATTAAACGCAACGCTGACCGAGCTCCTCCCATCCGCACGCAGTTTAAACGAGGACAGACGCCGGCCAAGCTCCTACCGTCCGGCCTCTATTTAAACGAGGCCAGAAAGCAGGCAAGAATCACACCTCTTCGCCGCTCCCCATCTCCCCCTTCACCATTTTCTCCATTCTTCTGATGGCCTCTGAGGAGTCGTTCTCCGACATACTACCCGGCTGGGTGGCCTGCCGAGCCCTCCGGATACGAGCGAGGCCGCTCGGTGCTTCACCAACCTCGCTTGGCCCGACGGAGCCAGTTGCCGCCCCAAGCCGGCGCGTGATTCAGCAACTCGCCGCTCCAGTTCAGCTCAATGAGGAGTGGCGAGTTGCTCCATGCCGACACAGCGGCGAGAACAGCGGCACGGGCGTTGTCGCTGCCATGTCGTACTGCGCCACCAGTGTCTGCGGTGGCCGCGCTTCCCGTGCCTGCGGCAGCGCCATGCAGGCAGAGACGGAAGCCGGGTGGGAGCGACGCGTCGGTGGCCAACTTCTCCATGTCCGCCACCATCATCGATGGGAAGTAGAACAAGGGAGGTCGCCGCCACTTGGGTCCCATGAAGGCCACCACCAAGGCGGCGTCTGCGTATACAGATGGTTTCTTTGCTGCTTCGTCTCTTCCGAGGACTTTCGTCGACCCCGCAAATGTCTGGCGGACATGAGGAAGACATAGGGATCCGCGGGCGGCCATTTAGATTAGGTATTAATTATACCACGAGTGTCGGATTAGTGCCACATAGTTCATGTGAATGTAATGAAATCCATCATGTTTATATGATGATCCAGCTTTTTTATACGAAATCCTTCATGCTTGTATGAAATCAGCCCCTGTGTTTGCACGAATTTCCTCTGGTTGGTTAGAGTTGTGAAAATGTATGCCGCTGGCGTTGGATGTCGTCCTCCGCGGAAGGAAGCGGGAGGAAATTTGCCGGCTGCCATTGGAGATGCTCTTATGCTAGAAATAATAGAGTCACATCCAGTCCATTTGAGTTAATTGCGTGTATGATTCTCCCTCTATAAAAACTTAATTGCATGTACAGCGTACATGACTTGTAGGGTGGCTACAGCTTCGTACAGAAAGTTAAAAAGAAACAAATCCATCCTTAATCTTGTATTCTAAGTACTCTGTGGGTTACACTGTCAGTACAGTAGCGAAAGTTCCCGCAAAAAAGTATAGTAGCAAAATAAGTATATACTAAAAAATATATAATATAAAAACCTAAAGTTAAACACAGAATTCGAACTCAGGTCATCGCGTTGCGAGCATCCAGTGCTAACCAGTCCAGCAGATGTTCGTTGTGGATGATGCTGGAGATATATCTCTATCTCTACTCTTATACTCCCTATGTTCCTAAATATTTGTCTTTTTCAGATTTCAAATGGACTACCACATACAGATGTGTATATGGACATATTTTGGAGTGTAGATTCACTCATTTTGCTCCGTATGTAGTCACTTGTTGAAATCTCTAAAAAGACAAATATTTAGGAATGTGGGAGTAGAAAACAGAGTTGGTGATGATGGTGTGCCTGCCATCCTGCAACATAGGTCGTCCGATTTATATCTGACGGACAGGAAGGAAACTATGCAATTTTGCAAAATGATACCCAGACCCCTCTCCACATTTGCAAATAAGGCGTTCCCACGTTCATCCTTTTCTCTCACAAGATAAACTACTCATATAAATGCATCTTGATGTTCTGTGCAACGCGCGGGCATGTTGCTAGTTTCTTTTTAAATAGTTACTGTGATAATTGGGTTGAAGTGATATATTTTATGTCTGCCCCAAATGATCTCAGATTCACTAGTAGTAACAAAGAAAAGGTTGCCTTGTTAATTAACAGAAAACAGGGTGAACACTATCACATGAGGCTGGTAAAAACAAGGCACACTGGGTTCAGCGTCATCGTCACTACAGCTGTGTGCGCGTGAGAAGTCTACATATCGAGGGGGCTACGGAGAGAAAGAAGTATCGCGTGTGTGTGAGCGAGGCACGGAGACACAACTAGCGTGTGTGTGTGTGTATGTGTGTGTATGTGTGTGTGTGTGTGTTTGAGAGAGAAGCCAATTGATAGATTAAGATCAAGGTCGAGTTGTCACCCTTCTGCTGTC
>NC_057814.1:308104904-308137464 GCF_018294505.1 Triticum aestivum | reverse complement strand
AGAGAAGCCAGTATATAGATTAGTATCAAGATCAAGGTGTCACCCTACTCCTTCGGTGTCGGGAAGTGTGTGTTCGTGGGTATGGGGGGGGGGGCAGTGACACTAAGATATAGGGAGGAGTTTGTGTGACACATATATATATTAAGGGATAGGTAGATAGCATGTGTTTCAGGCATACTTAAAGCATCACGGAGATAAACAAGCGGTTTGCATGCAAGTGCCGAAAAAAATGAAGAGAGAAACAATGTCTACGCGCGTGTGTTTGTGTGTGTGCGAGACAGAGAGGGAGCGAGCGAAATCTCAAAACAAAAGGTGCTCTACTGGAATCCCATTGTATGTATTCATATGGTTCCGGGACTCGAGTTAACCTTAGGCATATGTGTGCGAGACATAATTATACTTTGAGACATTAGTGCCGGTGGGTGGGTGGAATTAAAGGGGTGGGCGTGTTCGCCAGAGAGAGCGTGTGTATTTCTGTGTGAGAGACTTGTAGGATGGGGTAGAAAGACGAATTCTAACCTTGACAGCGGGAGAGAAATACACGAAGTGCGCGTGTGTGACTCTGATGACCACGGAGAAATGAGATATGTATGCGTGTGAGAGAGATTACACAATTCATTCACGTATCACTATCTAGCGATCGTGGACGTGCATCGCTTGAACATAAATCAATATCTACTTCATATCGTGGCCAAAGATACAATATCGATTCAATGCTATAAAGATTGGACACTCACATATCACATTTTTTCCAAATAATCCTTTTCAATTGTGCATGCCAAAGTTACAGTGATGTTTCTTCAAACAACCACTGTAGCTAGCATGTACATCCACCATTGTTAGTCTTGCATTCAAATTCATTAGTCTTGGATGTTTTAAGGTTCTATTATGAAGTAATCTATATCTATACCTACTAATAAAGGGGCTATTGCTTCTTACCACCGTAATTTCGTCCGTTTTTCGTCCGTCCGTTGTCGGTCCACTTCGTTTGTATTATTTTATATATCCGAGGTGGTACTAATTATACGTTTCCTACGTATTGAGCATCCTCCCATCTCGTACATCCGACCCACCTTGACCTTTCCACTAAATAAAGTAATTCAGGCCACGAATATGGGCCAAGTTGGGCCGTTGCTCGAGGCCTAAGTTGCTTCCAAAAAAAAAGATGCGACACCCAGAATCGAACTCGCAACCTGCGTTTGCATAAAATTACATGGTACAACTGACCTATCTCATTGTTGTGTAAACAACAGAGTCTCAGCTCTTTATATATAGTACCACCTCGTGTCTTTACCTGCAATAACACCAATTTATATACAACTACGAATTCAAATCAATAAGCCGCCTTGAGGATTAAAAAGGAGAAGATGGTAACAATGGGCCCGTTCATCCCTAGAAAGAACTAAGAGACTTGGAAGTGAAGTGGTCAGCTGCGTGCTTTAATGGGAGAATTAAGAAGGCCCTCAAAAAGAAGGAAAGTGCTTATTGAATGATCCAAGATTGATGGAATTATTGGAAGATTAAAAGACCCAATGGGCAGCGTGCGCATGGGAAATTATAAGAAAGTCCTTAAAAAGAAGGAAACGAATTAATATTCAAGATTGATGGAATTCTTGGGAGATTAAAAAGACCCGATTAAAATAGGCACACAACCACACCGTTGATGGAGAGAATTAGTGGGAAAGAAGAACCCGGAATTCCAACACCTAGTTGCTGCAAGCATGACAACCCAGCACTTGGGGGCTACATATATGGAGTATTCAGTTTATATGATTGAGATGAACAAACCGGATTTCTTCATTTTCAGCTGGAAATTTTCTGACGGCCTTTCAACTCGAACTTGCGAGAAGTTAATTCCTTTTTGAACCGGACATTTTTAAACCAGATTTGAGCGCTTCAGAGCTTTCTAGGAGACAGATTTCCCTTGAACTAGATTGTAAATCGGATATTTGAGAGCTTCCGCGAAACTGATTTCCCTTGAACAGGATTTTAAACCGGAATTCTTTCTGATGACCCGAAACTTCTTCATTGAGCCGGGATTTTGTAACTGTCATATACTTTCTAAGCCGGAAATTTTCTGACGGCCTTTAAATTTTCATCAATATAACAGTAGCCTCCGGGACCGGGTTATCTTTCCCTCCATCGTCCTGGGGTTCTTGACTTCACTGAAAACCGGCATAGAGCTGAATCATATCATTGTAGCCCCCGAGTCTCAAGGTGACTCAAGGAGTTGGCTTGAGATTCTCCGTGTTTGACCATAGCAGAAGGGTAGCAACAACTGTGAACATAGGAAAACAACGGCAACAACTTTCGGATAGCAGATCAACGCATCAAGTTCAGTTGGAAATCATCTCTGGATTAACAACATAACAAATCATCTCAGGTCCCTTCCCACAATTAGTAGCAACAGTGATCTATCAAATCTCCTGGTCAACTGCTCCATCGCTGTCGCCTCAAGACTTTAACCAGCATAAAGTACATCGCAGCATAATTGGCTAGGTCGGCTACTTTCCAATCTTACGGTGCACAACAACAGATATTGATCGGTCTTCAGATTCGGCGAGTCGCCGAGCCACGCACGGGGCGGCACACACAAACCCTAAAATCAATTCTGTTCTGATTAATCTCGTATTTGTCAGCTCCAAAGCTAATCATGTTCCTGATCACAAAAACACCAACTTGGCGGATCTTCCTCATCCGACGAAAAACACAAGCTCGACGATCCCTAGATGAGATCCCTTCAAGAACTCAACACCACCGTGCGCGAGCCCCACGGTGGGCGCCAACTGTCGTGGATTTGTCACGTCAGATGTCCTAGAGTGAGGACTTAGTCGTGAGGCCAGCGCACCTATGTAGTAGCTTGAGAGGGGTTGATCGAAATCAAAATACGCAACACAAGACAAGGGTTTAGACAGCTTCGGGCCCCGGGAAACATCATCCGGTAATAGCCCTACATGCTGTTTGAGGCTAGGTCTCATTATCATCACGAGAGAGTCGCCGGTAAACCGGCTCTTTGTGTCTAGCCCTAGAGATTGTTTCTTCTTGCTTGTCCCTCTTTGGGGAGCCCTGCCCCTCCTTATATATGTTGAAGGGGCGAGTTACATGACTAGTCCTAGTTAGATTAGGATTACTCTATTACAAGTGGAGTCCTAGTCTTGCTTCCTTTGTAGGATAATATTCCTTGTGCTTTCCTCATAAACCGGCCCACCATTAACATGAACCGGCCTTCTGGGTCTTGGGCCTTGTCATCCGTCTGACCCGCCCGCCGGGTCACCAGTGGGTGATTAATCTTCGGGCGGCTTTACAAATGAAACGCCAAGTATCAGCCGGGTCTCAAGTAAACCGCCAAGTCTGGCTGGGTTATACTTCCGGTCGGTTTACGCCGCGGGGTATATCCCCGACAGACATGCATGGTGGCAATTATAATATGCCCCCAACCGCCCGGATTGATGGTAAATTAATAGAAAAGAGAGACCCGAATTAAATAGATATTTGATGGAATTGTAATGAATGGATAAAAGAGATAGGCGATTTTAAAGAGTAATTTCTCAAATGTTCATCTTTGGAAGGAATTATTGGAAGATTAAAAGATTCGATGGGCAGCGTGCGCGTGGGAAATTATAAGAAAGTCCCTAAAAAGAAGGAAGCGCATTAATATTCAGGATTGATGGAATTCTTGGGAGATTAAAAAGACCCAATTAAAATAGGCACACAGCCACACCGTTGATGGAGGGAATTAGTGGGAAAGAGGAACCCGAAATTTTGGCATGCATGGTGGCAATTATAATACGCAGCCAACCACCCGGATTGATGGAAAGTACTAGAAAAGAGAGACCGGAATTAAATAGATATTTGATGGAATTGCAATGGATGGAAAAAAGAGATAGGCGATTTTAAAGAGTAATTTCTCAAATGTTCATCTTTGTAAGTATTGCGTATGTATTTCCTTCCTGCTGCCCCCACACCCTAATCTCGCATGCATAGTAACGGGACGCCTTCCTTGCACACTTCTAAGTGGACACTTACACACCACATGTCCTTCAAGTTTGACAGAAGTTTCCTTCATATTTGAATAATCAAACTTTTTCTATATCTTCAGGTCACTGGAGTCGTAGTTTTCAGATCATCTAGACACACAAGTTGCTAAAAGCAAGAAAATCTATTATTTTTCCTCCATTTTTGAATCTAGATATTTGTATTTTTTATATTTTACTGAAACAACTTTACTTTCATAATAATATTACTAGAGATGAGAGTAACTGTATTTAACGTTTGTTGGAGTTGGATATAAAAAATGGCACATAATGCCGTACGATGCACACTTTTTTTGCCCGTTGCAACGCACGAGCATTTGGACTAGTATATGTAATATTCATATATGAATTCAATGGGTACACAATTTATGACATGGAGGCTATGTAATCATATGAGGTAACACTTTTAAGTAGCGGACTACAATATCCATTTTTTTGTGGGACTACAATATCCATTTCTTTTTGTGTGCCTCTACAATAACACGTCAATGCATTATGTTTAAAGTAAATAACCAATGGCACTAAATTATATATTTACATGAGAAATACATAGACTGAGCATTTGATCCTGTTTTTGTGAACGCGCCTCTACACCCGTACGATTGACCGCGCCCGTGTGAATGTCCATGTTATTAGTGCACCATCCCGAGTTATTGTCTTTTTTTTGGGGTGGACTTCATACCAGTTATTAACTGCTGACGTGTGCCCTGTGTACACAATATCGCATGACCTTCCCGCTAGCACTGTCCAAAATAAGTTGAAACTGGATACGAACGATCCCGCGGGCGGCAAAAGCTCCCACCTCCTTCTAAAATTTCCGCCACCTCGTCTTTAGCATGCTAAATTCCACTTTTGTCCTTGGTGCACGGAGAACAATAGTTACAATACGGCCCTCATTTACATAATAGGTCGGGGCTGGTTTGGTAACTTCCGGTTCCCCCCACCACACGGCACACCCACTTCCTCTTCCCCTCCCGCAAAAACGACTAACTCCACAGCACCAGAGCATCTTACATCACGCCGTCCGTACTTCATCGGCCTTTCTACCCCTCCCCTCTTGAAACCCTAGGCTGCTCATCCACTTGGGTACAAGAGCCCATTCACTGCTAGCGGCATCCACCTTGCTGGATCTACTTCTGCGGCCGCATCTACCCCTCCCACCTTCCCTAGAAACAAGTAGACTGCTCATCCACCATTGTACCACAACCCATTCAGTGCTGGCCTTGTCCACGGCGCCGGATCTGCTTCGCCGGTACTCTCGTCAACCACAGCGCATCTGCAGCGGCTCCTTCGTACTCCTCACCGGAGACGCTTCGTCCACACCCCCGGAGCCGCCCCACCGACACCCCCGTCGACAGCCTCTAATCCTCTTCGCCAACACCTTCCTCAACCCTACCGGAGCCGCTTCGCCGACACCATACTCAACCCTATCGGAGTAGCTTCGCATATACCATTCTCTACCCTACCGAGGCCACTTTGCCAACGCACAAGTCCACGGCCTCAGATTCGCTTCATCACACCCTCGTCCAACCTACCAGAGCAGCTTATAACGCCCCATCCACGGCCGCAGATCCGCATCGTCGACACCATCCTAAACCCAACCACCGGAGCAGCTTCATCGACGCCTTCATCCATGGCCTCAAATCCGCTTCGCCCACACCGTAGTCCACCCTACCAGAGCCACTCCACAAACACCCTACTCGATGGTTCTAGATCTCCTTACCGGACCCTGACAGCCAGCGCAGCGTCATCACCCTTGACATTTCTAACCTGATTCCCACCATCTGGCAAGATGCCAAGCACCCTCCACGACCTAGGTACTTTTCACCTTTAAACCCGTCCAGCATCACCTGCCGGATGTACTTCAAATATACTAACAGGTCGCTGTTACATGTTATGCAGCTAGCAAAAACTACAGGGATGATGTTTCTTCTGTATCTAACAGCTTGGTCAACCAAGATCCTGCACTGAGGCATTGCTATGATCTTGTAAGTGTGTTTCTCTCTCTTGTATTGTTGTGTGCCTGCCAGCGTGCTTTGCTAGGATTTTTGACCACTAATCACATTGTGCAGACAATGATTTCCACCACTGGCTGCTAAATTAGAGATGTACGTAGATGTCATACATGATACTTCTCCCATTTCTAAATATAAGTCTTTCTAGAGATTCCACTATAGACTACACACAGAGCAAAATGAGTGAATCTACACTCGAAAATGCATCTATATACATATGTATGTGGTCCATATTGGAATCTCTACAAAGACATATATTTAGAAACAGAGGTAGTACATTACACAAAATCATAGGTGGCATGTAGGAATTCCAGTGCACTACATTAGGCTCCCTTAGAGTGCCTGCTAGTCCAGCACACAGAGGCATGGCTAGTTTATGCTACGCACACAATCATTAATTTGTGGTTTAAATATGCGCAAGGGATATGCAACGTATTATCATGTAGAGATATCTGAAATTATCCGTGTCAACTTGTAGATAGGGTTACGCAATGAAAAAGTAGAAGATGTATGTGGCACTTTCATGGAACATCGCAAAAAAAAGAAGGAGAGGCAGCGGTGAGCCTATACAGTGTGCTATGGTAGGTCACTCCGGCCCAGTTATTTTGCAGGATTTTCCCAAAATCTGCCCCTCTCTGGCTTCTCCTAGAATCTTTTACCTCCTTTTGTTTTACAACCTAACTAATTAGACCCTAACTAGATAGGATTGTAAACCAAATGGGGCTCAAAGATTCTGGGAGAATCTGGGTGGGGGTCAGATTCTGGGAGAATCTGGCAAAAGAACTGGGCCTCCATTGCAATCATCATGACATGTTATTTGTATGTTCGTTCTATTTGCCAGGTTTCTTGGGTACAATTATTTCGAGTTATCCTAAGAAAATAAGCACCTTTGAATATAGGATCCAGATAATAAGCCAACCAGTTCTTTTCATTGCGTGCCTTTTCAGCTTATCTGTGGTACGATCAATGAAAAGTCTAGATTGCATTATATTTTGTCATTTTGCTGCCCATGAGAAAATTAATTTGACCTGCAAACATCACAAATTGAACCCAGTGCAGTAATTAATATGATAGGAAAACAGACCATCAATATTTGTTCAAAATGCAAATGCAAAGATACCATCTACTTGGCAGAATCTACTTTGGTCAATGTCTTCCATAGAGATCTCATTGCCTAATTTAAATGAAGAACACATGACCTAAATTTAAATGAAGAACAATTATTTATCGAAATTCGATGGTCCAAGTGGTTGTTTATTATCATATAGCAGCACCACCTGAAAGCATCATATAGTAGCAGCTCATAGCAACTCATCATACAGTAGCAGCAGTAGCTAACAATTCATCATATACCAGCAGCAGCTCATAGCAATTCATCATATAGCAGCAGGAGGATCAGCTTATAGCAATTCATCATATAGCAGCAGCATGTCATAGCAATGCATCATATTGCAGCAGCAGAAGCAGCGCATAGCAATTCATCGTATAGTGGATCCGAATGAAAATTTGGCAAAAAAAATTAGAGGAGATCCTCACCTACTTGTTGGATGAGCTCCTCCTTCAACAGCACCTGAAGGCCACGGCCTGGGAGGAGGGGTGGGGGAACGCAGTGCCTTCTGCCGGAGTGGGGCATCGGCCGTAGTTGTGTGACGCCCGCCGGAGTAGTGCGTTGGATGGACCACAACGGGCCAGCTGCTGGAGTGTCACATCCCTAGTTCTGGTATGCACTAGGCTAGCCCTTCATGTGTGCATCATGTTTAAATTTCAAATGAACTTGAAATGGGGGATGTTCAAACCCTAGCATCAAAAGGAATCCACTAGGTTCAACTAAAATATTTTCAGTGATTCCAAGTGGCCTTAAAAAATGTTCATCATTTTTGGAAAATGCTGGAAACAGTAACCAGAGATGATGCACATTTTTCCATGACATTTGGATTTTTAAATCAATTCATATTGTATTTGAATTGGGGCTATTAATTCATATAAAATATTTAGTAGCTCCAGTACTTCTGATTTTTGGTGAAGGGCTTTGGATTAATCCAACTAGTCCCTACAAAAATTATCAGAGGCAACAAAAATGATTTAGTCCTTAAAACTAAATCAAAAGAAATTACGGAAAATAGAAAATAGAAAACAAAATAGAAAAAGGGAAACTTACCTGTGCAGCCCGGCACTGTGCAGCCCAGCGGCCCAACAGGCCGGCCCAGCCGACTGACAGCGCCAGTCACCCCCAACCTCTCGCCAGGAGGCCAGGGGCGCGTGGTCACCGCGCGCACGGATGCGCTGCGCCACCTCCTGCTTGCCTGCCCCTCTCCATTGACGCCTGGACGCCCTGGACGTCGCCATGCAACACCCCGGCCCCTCTCACTTCTCCCCCGTGCTCATCCCCGCCTCTGCCGCTCTCTCTCCCAAAACCGAACGTCGTCGTCGCAGCCGTTCGCTGCCCACGCGCTCCCCGCCATCCCCTCGACCGCCCGTCGTGCTTGCGAGCTCCACCACGTCGCCTGCTACATCTCTGTCAAGCCACGAGACGCCGGACGACCCGTGGAGCCGTCACCGCCGTCTTCTTCATCGCCGGCCACCCAAGATCGCCGTCAATGCCCCGTCGTCGTACGTCCTTCCGCGAGCCCGCTGAGCACGCCACTGGATCCGCTGTGAGCTCCTGCTCCGAACCACTCTTCTCTCCCTTGTTTTTGCGCGCGCTAGCTCCATTCCCTGCCATGGCCGTAGCTCCTCTCCGCCGTTCATGTCATGGCCATGGCCAAGGCCACCGCAGCTTGCGCCCGCGCATGTTCCCACGCTCAGCAGCCTCCCAGAAGGCCAATGCGGCCGCCCGCAACTCCTGTTGTGCACTGCAGCACCACACGCGCACTTGGCCGTGCTCCGGCCGCCGCCCCGAGCTCGTTTCCGGCGCCCCCGTAGCCTCCCGCTTGCTCCCCTGGATGCGGACGAGCCCGGGCTACGCCCCGGTGCTCTCAGACGCCGCCCTCGTTCCCCGTAACGCGGACACCGCCGTGTCCCGTTGTCGCCGGCGACGACCTCGCCGTCCTGACAGGTGGACCCAAGGGCCATGAGATTAGTTTAGGTCTAATCCCCCCTAGAGACACTAACGGTGGGTCCCAGCGCCCACTAATCTTTAGCTAGGATAAATAAACCCCCTGTTTAACCCTGTGCACTGACGTGTGGACCCCACACGTCAGGTTTGACTGGTCAGCGCTGTTGACTTGCTGACGCAGGCATGACGCAGTGCTGGCGCGATAAATGATTTTCTGGATTATTTCTATTTTGTAAATTCCAGAAAATGTTCAAAACTTCAAAAAATCATAGAAATTCAATCATAGCTCAGTTTGAAATAATTAATATATGAAAAATTATCAGAAAAATGCAATCTATCTATCTGTACCATTTTCATGCATGAAAAACTAACTTATACCTACTGTATATGTGAAAACACATTAATGGCTTTTAAAGAGACTTAAGTTAGAGTTGCATTTGAACCTTTGGTTCAAATGGACTTCTTCCAAGTGAAATCACATCTTCATGCCATGTTCATGCATCATATTGTTGCATATGCTTGTGTATTGATTGCTGACACTGTCCTTCTCGATAGGTCCAGCTCCGGAGACTGTTCCAAAGTACCTGTCAGAGGAGCAGTCCCCCCTGTTAATCTACTAGGGAAGCAAAATGTTGACGCTCAAAAGTGGCACGATCATAAAGAGTAGCTTGGAGCTATGTCAAGATTAATTCAAACCTATTATTGTAAGTCACCATGGGATGGCTCTCTTCGAGAAGATCAAGATAGATATGAAGATGGCCTAAAACGGAGCTCGGATGCAAAAGTTATGACAAGTTCCGGATGCTCATGTTGACACCAGATTAAAGAATGGCTTTGAACCCAATTAAGATGGACTCAAATGCAAAACGTTTCAACATGAAAGTTGTGCGTCTCGTCGAAGCGGTTGATTTTCATATAAAACATGTCTCAATCAGAGTCCATATGCAAAAGTTAGAGCCGAAAATGCGCGGCTGCATCAGGACGGCCGGACACTCCGGGATTGATCATCCGGGTTTTGGATTTCTCCGAGGTAGGCCGGACACTCCGGGGATGTTTGTCCGGATTTTGGATTTTTCTGCCGCAGACTTCGAAAAACAGCCGAAAACCCCCTCAAGATGGCCTCTGATCAAAAAACGTTCAACATGAAAGTTCTTTGTCTTGTCGAAACGGTCAAGATTGCTGTTGGGCACGATTCCATCCGAAGTCGTTTACTGCCTCAAACATGACCCGCAAGATGCAGTCAGGTTGTAAACTGAACAGTTTTGGGAAGTTTGGATTCCGAGTTGGGCATCTAGGGTTTTGACCGTGAATTCTAAATCTTTCCTTGCGCGGGAAGTCCATCCGCCTCATATATACCTAAGGGGTGACGGATGATTGAACAACAACACACAATCGCAAAACCCATCTACTTTTTACCCTAGTTTTACATCTCCCCCTTGTTCTTTCTCTCTCGTTATTCGTTCATTCTTTGTACTAAAGGACAGCGATCCTCGAGGCTCTAGGGCGGGTGAACCGACCTAGGGCGGCCATAGCCGCCGCGCGTCCAGACGGGGTCCCTCCTGGGCGCGTGGGGTTTCAGGTGCTCAAAAGCGCCCGCCGGATTGCTTGCGTACCGCGCTTCCGGACGGGTCTCCTTCGACATGAGCTGCGCTGCATCACCCTCGGTGTTGGAGGTTCACGGTGACGTGTTCATGTGCGAACATAAAACGCCCTTGTTCATTCCGATACAATCCCACTCTCTCGCTCCTGCTCTCTTTTATTGCATTAGGACAACAATGATTCAACTTCTACTTTATGATGCGGTAGTTGAACCCATTCCTCTGCATGACCTGTCATTGCCACAGTAAATAGTTGAAACCCACTAGCATGCGTAGGAGTTGATTGAGGCATGTTGTGTTCCTACCATGACATGCCTGCTATTGCTTAGAGTTGTGTCAGGTCTGATTCATTGGAAATGGATTGGAGTGTTATGATATGTTCTAATGCTAAGAGTTAAGTGTGTGAACATGATTTGATAAAGGTAGCTGTGAGAGGCCATGTAGGAGTACATAGTGGGTTGTCTCACTGGAACCGTCCTTAAGAACTGAGTTCTCTGTATGTTGTCCAATGACTAGCTACTACCACACATTGGGCTCTGGGCGCTCCAAGCTCTCTCGACCTATTAACTGCCTTGATCTCTGTCCAGGAGTCGCAACTAGTTTCTGGTGTCTGTAGGTAGTGCTACTTTTCTACCAAGTGGCACCCGGCAGGGTGGGCTTGGGACAGACTAGGCACAGTGGCACGGTGTACTAAGTGGCACCCAGATGGTGGGCTTGGGAACCCTGCTTGCATCGTTTGGGGCCGTGATGGAAACTTCGGCCGGACTCCCTTGCAGATGGAACCCGAATAGGCGATAAACCTGGACTAGAGTCTTGCGTGGTTAGTCAGGTCTTGGCCGACACCCTCGCCAGGCTTCCGCTTGAAGGTTGCCGAGATACATGAAGTGTACATGGCGGTAAGTGGCGAGAATGTGTGTGAAGAAGTACACCCCTGCAGGGTTATCATGATCTATTCGAATAACCGTGTCCCCGGTTATGGACTTCCTGGATGCTTACACTACAAAAAAATACACTTCCGTGATGATACGTGTTTGTCACAGTAGGTGTTGGGTGGTTGGTGCGACATATGCCAACGGGTGGCTTATCATTGTGGGAGCCAGTAAGACGTCGCCGGTTCCTGGAAACGGGATGAGGCGAAGACATGCACGCCGGCGGATCTTACCCAGGTTCGGGGCTCTCCGACGAGATAATACCCCTAGTCCTGCTCTGCGGGGTCTCCGCATGATCACTAGATCAATACAAGTAGCTACAAGTGCTCCTTGAGCTATCTGGCTAGAGGAAGAAGAAGGGCAAGGCTAGCTCTCCTTTTCCCTCTATGTGGTGTGTGGAACTCTATCAGATCAACCCTTTGCATGGGTGTCCCGGAGGGTTTATATAGGCCTACCCCAGGGGTACAATGGTAATCCGGCTGGGCGCGGGTCCCAGCCGTCAGTGTCTATGTTTGCCGGCTTCTCCGCCCGTCATTGGGGCCCGCCGACTGGTGGGTCCCGCCGGCTGCTGGCTTCTTGGCCGGCACGCCGGCCCCACCGCATGGGGGCTTTGTCGGCGGCTGGTTACTGTGGCCTCGCCTCTAATGACGAGGGCTTTGTCGAGGTAAGTGTGGCTACAGCGCTGCCGTCTTGCGAGCCCTCACTATAGCCTTACCTCGTCTTGTCTCCTTAATGGGGCGCATGCTTCGAGGGAGCGAGGTGGCCGGCTACTGGGAGCCGGCCACATCCCTGGCCGACTAGAGGAGGCCGGGCCGTCTTCAGATGTCTCTCTGGCAAAGGGGCCCGCCGCCGGCCGGCCGTACTGACAGCCTGTCGTGGGTGGCGTCAAGGTCAACATGGCAACAGTGCCGCGCCGGACGGGGGATGGCTGACCCGTACGGCGCACTGTGGCCATGCGTGCTCCGGGATTCGGGGGTGGCAGGCTTTACTGTAGCCATGCCCTGTCTCGTCACCGTTATGGGGGTGCAGTCCTTGAGGGTGAAATCGTGGCCGCTTGACGGGAGCCGGCTTTCTTCGTGGCCGGCTTCTGGGAGTCGGTCATCTTGGGGCCGGCTTACCGGAGTCGGCCATCTCCTATCTTTCTTGGAGAAGGTCTCTGGGGCCGGGTCACCTTCCGGGAGTCGGCCCTGGGGGTAGCTGGCCGGGGGAAGGCGGCCCTGTGCTTCGTATGCTTGAAGGCCTGAACGGCCTGATAATTTTCAAAGAGCCGGGGGAGTCGGTTAGGCTACCCGTGGTCATTTACTTCGACAGTAGTCCCCGAAGTTGGTTGGGCTTCGTGGCTGAGTGGAGGTCGAGAAGCTCGGTCAGCTTCTTGTCTTGACGAGCCAGCAGCTGGGAGCCGGCTTTGGTTGGGCACGCCGTCTTGGCGAAATTTTTTGAAGTCGGAAGGCGGGAGTCTGTTGGCGCGTGCGTCGGGCTGTTGGCCGGCCGCTCGCCGCCTGCGAACCACGTGGCGTCCCCTGGCTGAATGGAGCCTGCCAACCCATGCGCGTGACAAGACGTCGCCGCAGGCCAAGGGCCCACCACTCCTACGCCTAGGCCCAGGCGCGGATTCTTTGCGGCCCAAAGCCGTCCGCACGTCTTCTGGCAACGGTTTCTGCACGCCGTTAGGGCGCAGTAATCGCGGGACGTGGGGGAGTGGGCGCAGTTAATCCCACGTTCCTCCCCATGCCTCGCCTCGTCGGCCTCGTCGCACGAGGCTATAAGTAGGGGGAGGAGGGGAAGCGGCAGACGCTCGCACGCTCCTCTCCTCTCCGCCATCTTCTTCCTCCTGCTTCCCCTCGCAGCAGCGCCTTGCCGCCACGCCGTCCCACCATTCTTCACTCCACCCCGCAGCTCTCCCGCCGCAGGGCTGTACTCTCTCCACCGCCGCACTCTTCCTCGCTAGCTTCTCGCCACCATGCAGTACGGCAGGGACTGGGACGGCTCCAACGTCCACATGGACCACATCGAGTTCCTTCGCAAGACGCGGCGGCTGCCCGACGCGGACCAGGTGCGGGTCCGCCCCGCGCCTGCGAGGGAGATCCTGCCGGAGCCGGAGGAAGGCGAGCAGGTAGTCTTCCGCTCGCATTTCCTGCGCGGCATCGGCTTGCCGGCGAGCGCCTTCTTCCACTCCTTCCTCGACTTCTATCAACTCCAGCCGCACCACCTCACTCCGAACACGTTGTTGCTGCTGTCCGCCTTCATCACTTTGTGCGAAGGCTTCCTTGGCGTTCTCCCCACCATCGGGCTCTCGGGGGAGTTCTTCCAATCTAAGCTGGGCACCCGCATGCAGGGCGTGCCGGCCCAGAGCGGCGCCTTCATCGCGATGCGGAGGCCGGCGGCCGACAACCCCTTCCCCGTCATCACGTTAATCCAGTCGGTGAAGCGCTGGTAGAAGTCCTATTTCTACGTGAAGAACGTCGCCCCGCAGGGCGACTACGTCAACTTGCCGGCTGGGAGGCGGCCCCACTGGTCCTATCGGGCCGCGTCGCGGACGCCGGCTGGAGCCGCGGCCGTCGCCCGACTGCGGGTGATGATCCAGTCGGAGGGCCTGACTGGGCCCGACTTGCTGGCCGCCTTCGTCGTGCGCCGGGTGCTTCCGCTTCAGAGCCGCCCTCACCTGATCTGTCAGATGAGCGGCCAGCTCGATCCGAGCCGGATGTGCACCAAGGACATGCCGCATGACGAGGTGACCCACATGGTGAATTACCTTGCGAACTGCAAGCTCTCCGCAGAGTGGCGGTTTGGCAAGGAGCCATATTCCCGTGCGCATCCTCCGCCCATGGTATGTTTTCTCTTTCCTTTTCTTTCCTTAGTTTTGTTGCCGAATTCCTTCTGGCCGTCTCTGACCAGTTGGGGTGCCTTGGCAGAGCTCTCTCCTTCGACCTGCGGCCGGTTCGGAGACGGAGCGCCGGTTCCTCCCCGACCGGGCGGAACATGACCTGGAGGATTACGACTTGGGGGCGGCAGGCATGGAGGACAACACCGAGATGGGTGGCGGGGAAGCCGGCGGCTCCGGTCTTCGAGCCAGCTTCGATGACTGGCCGGATGACGACGAGGCGGAAGTCGTCCCACGCCGCCAGCCGGCGTCTGGCCATGGTGTGGGTTCCTCCATCGCGCCGCCTGCTCGGGGCGGCGGGCAGAAGCGTCGTGCCGCGTCGGGCTTGTTCGGCAGTCGGCCGAAGAAGCCCAAGGGCGGGGCGGCGGCGACCAGGCGGGATGAGGCGGCCGCGAAGGCGGCCCGCTTCCGCAAGGTGGTGAAGCAGCCGCAGACGGTGTCAGCGTAAGTGTATAGTCCTCTATGCATTCTTTCTTCTTTTCGTTGGTAGTTTCCGAGTCCTTATCCTTTCTCAAAAAATTAGGGCTCCGCTGTCGCTCGAGCGGGTTGCTGCCGCCTCCGTCGTCGGATCGCCGGGAGGATCCGGGAGCACCCGCCGCGTGGACCCCCGCGCTGAGCTTCAGGCGGCGACGGAGCGAAACGCGCGGGAGGCGCGGGAGGAGCGGGAGGCGGAGGAGTTGAGGGCGGCTGCCGCCAAGGCGGCCCAGGAGGAGGAGGCGGCGAAGGCGCACGCCGACGCAGCGGCCAAGGCCCAGGCGGAGGCTGCGTCCGCGGCGATGGCGGAGGGGGCCTTGCTCGTCACCCCTCTGCGCGTCGCGGCGCCTGAGGCCCCAGAGCCCCTGCTAGAGTAAGCCGGCGGCGACCAGCCAGGATTAGAGAGGGAGGACGACGTCGTCGTCCTGGAGAGGGAGGCGGCACCGGCCCTGCCGATTGGAGCGACCCAAGGCGGTCAGCCTAACTTCCCTCCTGCGCAATCGGCCGGGGGCGAGCCGGCCGGGAGGACGGATCTGGTGGTCCAGTCGCCATCGCGCCAGCGCGCGGGGAAGGCTGCATCGGAGCCGCAGAAGGCCGCGGGCTCCAGATCGTCGGCCCAGGACATGGAGGCGGCCAGCGCCAGCTCGGGGTGGACGCCGGGTGGAGGGACGGCTGTGGTGAACGTGGCAGTGCAGGACGTCCGGAACCGGCTTCAAGCCCAAGCTGCGGCGCTGAGGAAATATAATGACGAGTTCCTTGCGACGCGGGCGGCCATTCAGGTTAGTCTTCTTATCGTTGCTTTTTTTATCTTGGTTTCTTCCGTGGGGGCGCGTGAGCTCACCCACTGGGTGTAGTCCCCGAGTTCCGAGTCGGCTGCTGAGCAGGCGGCTTGGAACTTCTTAGCGGGCCTTGTTTTGCTATTCTTGTTCTCATTCGCTCCTCTGCCTGACTTGCAGGACTACCACAACCTTCGCGCGGCTGCCTTAAACTCCCAGGCTCGGGAGCTGACCTAGAAGACTGCTGACCTATCTGAGAGCCGGGGTAAGTGCTTCGTCTTTTATCTCATGTGGGGGCGCGTCAGCGCACCCACTGGGTGTAGTCCCCGAGATTCGGGCCGACTGCTGAGCAGTCTGGTCGGGTCTTCCTTGACGACTTCTTCCTTATTACTTCTTTCTTTTCTGCCATCCCTGCAGTGGCCAACGCCAGTCTGAGGGAACAGCTGGGCGGGACTCAGGCCGCCCTCCGCGCTAAGGAGGCCAAGTTTGCCGCCTTGGCACAGGAGCGTGACCGCGTGGCCAAGAGGTTGGCCGACCAAGAGGAGAGCCACAAGGCGGCCCTGAAGGCGGTACAGGACAGCGAGGCCGCCCTCCAAGCCGAGTATGAGACGGAGGCAGCCAGCTGGGCCGAAGCGAAGCAGACGCTGATCAACGGCTATGGCCAGATCGAAGACTTGGTTGACGGTAGCCGCCTTCCTCTTCGTCCTTGCTCGCCGCTTGCCGTTTTAGCTCATTTTCTGACTTGGTGTTTTTCTCTTCTTTTTCTTTCTTCTTTGTGCAGAGTACTTCCCTGGCTACTCTACTGCCGCCAACCGGGTCGTCGAGGCCCATCGCGAGGCACGGAGGCAGGCTGGCGCCGAGATCGCGCCAAATGCTCGCTGGTCGCTGGAGGAGCAGCTCTTGGCAATTCAAGCCCGACTTTAGCCGGCTCACCGCATGCTCCACCGGCTTCAGCGCGTTCGGGCGCAGGTGTTAGCCGCCGTCTGGCCTGGAGAGGTGATTCCCCGCACCCCCAGTCGGACAACCGACTGGCTGGAGGTGGCGGTCGGCCGCTTCGAGGCCTGGAAGGCTTCGGCGGCTCGGTCCGGCGCCAGGTGGGCGCTGGAGTTCGCCAAGGCCTGGTATCCCGAGCTGAGTCTGGACCAGCTGGCCACCTGGCGGCAGGAGGCCGACACGGAGCTGGAGCCGGCGTGGCCGGCTATCATCCAGCGGGCTTCGGTGATCGGCGACTACACCGACACCAGCGTCTTCGCTCCTGAGGTAGACGACAGCGGCATTGCCCAGCCGGAGGAGTGGTTTGGGCTGAACCCGGCAGACGGCGAGGACTCGGTGGAGGAGATCGACTCCAGCGACGAGGGCGAGGAGGAGGGTGAAGACATCGCGCCAGACGGTGGAGCGGACAGTCAGCCTCAGCTTGATCGTGCCTCCAGCAACAAGGCGCGCGTGGGTGCGCCGCCTGCAGCCGGCGATGATCAAGCCGAGACCCGCCAGCCGGCCACTCCTCCAGCCGGTGGTGCCGTCTCCACCGACCAACCCGGCTCCCACACTCCGCCCTTAGTCTAGTCTGCTGCCTCTGTTTTCCTGTTTTATCACTCTTGGAACAGTATTTTGTTAAGTTTGCAAAATTCTACCCACTGGGGGTGTATTCGAACAACATTGACTGCCGTCCTGTTGGGGGCCTTATGTGTAAATATAATTATGCATGCGTTTGGCTTTCCCTTGTTCTTTGCTTTTCATCCTTCTGCTGTTTCCTTTGCCGCCCTCCCTTGGTTGCCGCCTCCCCAGTCGGACAGTTGCTCGGCAATCTGTGGCTGGAGAAGTGCTTGGCCAGTTGGGAGGGCAAGTACTCTAGCTTTGTTGGATTATAGCGAAGTGATTGCGAGGCCGGCCAGCTGGCTGTTTTAACAGCCGGTAGGCGTGGTTGGAGGCCGTCTTTGTGTTATATAAGTTCGTTAGTCCTTAGCCGTTTTTCGTGTGGGCATCCTTTCCGCCTTTGGCTCTTGGCAGTCGGACAGTCAGTTCTTCAAGCTGCGACTTTCAACAAGAGAGGGCTCGGGTGCCAGCACACTACTTGTCTGACTTCAGGTAGAACTTTTAATATAACTTAAGGCGGCCAGTCCCCGGGCCGACTATTCGAACCCGGTGCCAGACAAAAAATCAAATGTAGTAATACATTCGTGGGTATGACACTTGTCATTCATAGATAAAGGAGGGCAGTCCCCGAGTGCGCCTCGGGGGGCCTGTTGTCTCGTACTTAATACAAAAATGGTAGCATGATATATACTGCTTTCAACTGTAAAATCTTCTCAAGAGGTTCGCGTTCCATGGTCGCTCCGACTCCTTGCCGGAATCATCCCTCTTGCATGCTCTTGGTTTTTGTGCGTCAATCAGGTAGTAGGAGTCGTTGCCTAGTGCTTTGCTGATGACGAAAGGGCCTTCCCAAGGGGCCGAGAGCTTGTGCTCGCCGGCTATTCGCTGGATCAGCCGAAGCACAAGGTCGCCCTCTTGGAAAGATCTTGGCTTGACCTTTCGGTTGTGGTAGCGGCGCAAACCCTACTGGTAGATGGCGGACCGGCTGAGTGCTAACAGCCGGCCTTCGTCCAGTAGGTCGACGCCGTCTTCTCGCGCTTCCTTGGCCTCCGCCTCCGTGTACATTGTGACCCGAGGCGAGTCGAACTCGATGTCAGTTGGGATGACAGCCTCGGCACCATATACAAGGAAGAACGGAGTGAAGCCGGTTGACTTGTTTGGGGTAGTACGCAGACTCCAGAGGACAGCCGGCAGCTCATCGACCCAGCAGCCGGCCGATCGCTCCAGTGGTAGAACCAGTCGGGGCTTGATGCCGGAGAGGATGAGTCCATTTGCTCGCTCGACCTGTCCGTTTGACTGCGGGTGGGCAACGGACGCTAAGTCCAGTCGGATACCCTACGTCGCGCAGAAACGTGCCAGTGCTCCTTTGGCAAAGTTTGTGCCGTTGTCGGTGATGATGATGTGCGGCATGCCGTACCGAGTAGTGATGTCGGCAATGAACGTCACGGCAGTCGGCCCGTTCAGCTTCTTGATCGGCTTCGCTTCGATCCACTTGGTAAATTTGTCCACGGCGACAAGCAGATGTGTCAAGCCGCCGCGGGCTGTCTTGAATGGGCCCACCATGTCCAGCCCCCAGACGGCAAAGGGCTAGGTGAGGGGGATGGTGTTGAGTGCAGAACCGGTAGGTGTTGCTTGGAACTGAAGACTTGGCATCCTTTGCAGCTTTTGACTATCTCTTTGGCATCTTCCAAAGCAGTCGGCCAAAAGAAACCATGGCGGAAGGCTTTGGCCACAAGTGATCTTGAGGCTGCGTGGTGGCCGCATTCGCCTTGGTGGATATCCTTGAGGATTGCCACACCTTTCTCTGGCTCGACGCAGCGCTGGAAGACTCCAGTGACGCTGCGCTTGACAAGTTCTCTGTTTATTATTGCATATGCTGCGGCTTGCCGAGATCTCATCAGTCGGCAGCTCTCTGTTGACTAGGAAGTTGAGGATGGGCAGGGCCCATGATGGAGCTGCGACTTCTTCTACTGTCAGTACGGCCACTGTGACTCGGGTGGGCGGGTTGGGTGGTGGGGAGTTGGAGTCGGCCACGGCTTCTTGTGTCGCTGCAGTCCCCGGGCCGACTGCTGCAGTCCCCGGGCCGGGTTCTGAAGTCCCTGAGCCGGGTGCGACTATGGCAGTCCCCGGGCCGGTTGTCGAAGTCCCCGAGCCGCCTGCTGGGTTCCTCCAGTCGGATCCGGCTGCATCGAGGGCAGGCGGTACGAAGATAGAGTCCGACTCTGGAGACGGCTTGATGGATGGTTTGAGGAGACGCTGGAGAGAGACACCGGTCGGTATAGCCTGTCGGGTGGAGCCGATCCGCGCCAGGGCATCTGCTTGGTCGTTGTCAGCCCGTGGCACGTGAGGGAACTCGCACCCTTCAAAGTACCCACTCATCTGCTGGACGAGGAATCGATAGCTCGCCATGTTTGCATCCTTGGCGTCCCAGTCGCCAGATGACTGCTCGATCACCAAGTCTGAGTCACCGTAACACAGGATCCGGCGTATGCCGAGCTCTTTGGCTAGCCGGAGCCCGTGTATGACCGCCTCGTACTCAGCCACGTTGTTGGAGGCGGCGAAGTGGATTTGCAGCGTGTATCTGAGCTTGTCGCCTTTGGGAGAGGTGAGGACGATGCCGGCTCCCAAGCCGGTGCGCATCTTGGACCCGTCGAAGTGCATCCGCCAATGAGTAGAGTCGGGAGCCGGCGGTAGGTACCGTGTCTCGGCCCAGTCGACGAGGAAGTCGGCCAACGCTTGGGACTTGATGGCGGTGCGGGGCTGATAGAAGATTGTGTAAGGTGCGAGTGCAATGGCCCATTTAGCCACCCGGCTGGATGCATCCCGGCTACCTATGATCTCGGCGAGCGGGGCGGTGCACACGACCGTGATGGGATGCTCTTGAAAGTAGGGCTTCTGCTTCTTGGCGGCGAAGTACACCCCATAGCACATCTTCTGGTAGTGCGGGTAGTTTTGCTTTGAGCTGGATAATATACCGGCCTCTTGACTAGCTCGGCTCGGCCTTCTTCTGGGCGCTGAACCACGATGACTCTACTGACCACTCGGCTAGTTGCGGCAATGTAGAGGAGCATGGGCTCCTTCTCAGTCGGCGCCGCCAGGACAGGTGGAGTGGTCAGCATCCTCTTCAACTCGTGGAAGGCTTGATCTGCTTGGTCATTCCACTCGAAATGAGTGGATTTCTTCATGAGTCGGTATTGGGGGAGAACCTTCTCTCCTAGCCGGCTGATAAAGCGGTTTAGGGAGGCCAGGCACCCGGTGAACTTCTGAACATCTCGCAACTTGGTGGGAATCTCCATTCTCTCGATGGCCTTGATCTTCACAGGGTTGCACTCAATGCCGCGTTCGGAGACCAGAAAACCTAGAAGCTGGCCGGCTGGTACTCCGAACACTCATTTCTCAGGGTTGAGCTTGATCCGGAATCGGCGCAAGTTGGCAAATGTTTCTTTGAGGTCTTCCAGCAGGGTGCCGCGCTTCTCCGTCTTCACCACAATATCGTCTACGTAGACGTGGGCATTTCTGCCGAGTTGCTTGAGGAGGCATTTCTGCATGCAACGCTGAAAAGTGGCACCGGCATTCCTCAAGCCGAATGTCATATTCAGGTAACAGAAAGCTCCGAATGGTGTGACGAAGGCGGTCTTCAGGCGGTCTGCTGGGTCCAACTTAATCTGGTGGTATCCTGAGTAAGCATCCAAAAAACTCAACAGCTCGCATCCGACTGTGGAGTCTATCACTTTATCAATCCGTGGCAAAGCAAACGGATCTTTGGGGCAGGCCTTGTTGAGACTAGTGTAGTCTATACACATGCGCCATTTGTTGTTCTTCTTCAACACCAAGACTGGGTTGGCTAGCCACTCTGGGAAAAACAATTCCATAATAAAGCCGGCGGCAAGGAGCCGGGCTATCTCTTCTCCTACTATTCTTCTCTTCTCTTCTGACAGTCGGCGGAGAGGCTGCTTGACCGGCTTCACGTCGGCTCGGACGTGTAACTTGTGCTCGGCGAAATCCTTCGGAACACCCGGCATGTCCTTTGGGGACCATGCAAAGATGTCTCGATTCTCACAGAGGAAGTCGACGAGCTCGCCTTCCTATTTACTGTCCAGGTTTGCACCAATGACTGCAAACCTTTCCGGGTTCTCCGAGTCCAGAGGTATCTTCTTCATCTCCTTGGCCGGTTGGAAGGAGCCCTACGCATCATAATCCTTGGGGTTGGGGGATAAGGCCGGCTGCTCGCCGGCCATGGCCACAACTCGCTCCAGCATCTTCTTATCTTCTGCCACTACGAGGGACTCGGCCAGCCGGCTGCTGGCTGCAGCACAATCGATGGACTTCTTGTAGTCGCCGGCTACAGTGATGATCCCCTTCGAGCTCGGCATCTTCATCTTCCGGTAGGCGTAGTGGGGTACAGCCATGAACTTGGCCAGAGCGGTTCGGCCAAGCAAGGTGTGGTAAGGGCTTTCCAGATCCACTACCTCGAACCAGATTGCCTCTCGGCGAAAGTGATCCTTGTCTCCGAAGAGAACATCCATCTTGATCTTGCCGATCGGGGAACAGTACAGGCTGGGTACGATGCCATGGAACACGGTCCGGCTTGGCATGAGCTGCTTCGCCTTGAGGTTCAACTTCTCCATGGTATCGCGGTAAAATATGTTGATATTGCTTCCGCCATCAATCAGAACGCGGGAGAATCGGGCAGCCCACCTCTCCGTTGCGAGGGTGACATCCAACACCAATGCGTAGGAGCCAGGGGACGGCATCACCTCTGGGTGATCGGCCCGGCTCCAGTTGATAGGCCTTTCGGACGAATGCATGAACTCGGGGTTGCTGGAGGCGACTGCGTTGACCTCTTGGTCCTGTCGGCGCCGGCTGCGCTTGTCTTCAACCTGGCTTGTGAAGACGACGTAGGCGGCGTGCTCATCAGGGAACTCATCTTGGATGGTGCCGACTGCTGGTCGAGCAGCCGGCTGCTGGGGGCCTGGAGGCGGCGGGCCGGGAGGCGGAGGCTGCACCAGTCCCTCGCCCTTGGAGATCCGGGTGAGCCAGTGGCACTTTCGGGTCGTGTGGTTGGACGGCTTCACGCTGCTGTGGATCTTGCAGGGGGCATCGAGAGTCTGCTCGTAGGAGAAGGCCGGCTGCCAAGCCGGCCTGCCGCCCTTCTTCTTGGGAGCGGGCCGCTCTTCGGGCTGCTCATCTTCGACTGTGGCCACCTGCCGACTGGTGGAAGGCGGCATAGGAGCCTTGCACTTGTGGTCGTTCTGGTAGGGGTGCCGATTGGAGTCGCCAGCCGGCGTCTTGGGAGCCGGAGCGAGCACCTTCCCAGAGGCGTCCACTCGGAGCTCGGTCTTCATCGAGGAGTCGGCCATGGCGTACTTGTCCGCAATGATCAGCAGCTCGTCGAGGGTAGCTGGCTCGTCGCAGAGGAGTCGGTGCTTGAGGAGGGTGCCCTCTCGGCACCCGGCGGTGAAGTATTCGATGGCTTGGACCTCGTGCACCCCCTCGCAGGAGTTGCGGAGCTTGGCCCACCGCGTGAGGTAGTCGCGGGTCGACTCGTTGGGCCCTTGGACGCATAGGGAGAGCTGGCGGGGCTCGGGAGGCCGCTTGTACGTGCTGGTGAAGTTGCAGACGAAGACTTCCGTGAGGTCCAGCCAGCTGTTGACGCTGTAGGGCTTGAGGTTGTTGAGCCAGGTGCGTGCCGTGCCTTGCAGCATGAGAGGGACGTACTTCACGGCTACGCGCCTGTTGCTGTTCGCTATGCTGACGGCGGTAGAGTAGTCGATGAGCCAATCTTCCGGCTTCACAGAGCCGTTGTACTTGGGCATGTCTCTGGGGAGCGAGAACCCTTTGGGGAAGGGCTCGTCGCGGATGCGGGGGCCGAAGCATGGCGGGCCGACATCGTCTTCTTCTTCTAGCGCCAGGGATCGAGCTAGGCGGTCGATCCGGTGGCGGGCGTCGTTCTCGCCAACTCCTTCGTGGTGGCAGGCAAGAGTCAGATGCGTGACAGGCGGCGGGGTGGGATATCTCTCCCCTCGAGGCGGGGGAGGAGGCGGATTTCCTTGGCGCTCCACTGCTCGAGGGCGGCCTTCCGCGTCGCGCTCGATGGTGATCCGAGTCCGGCTGCGGCTAGCAGCCGGCTCCCTGTCTTTCCTTGCGCGGGCGCCGCTCGCAGTCGGCGACCGGGATATCGCAGCACGCTCTCTGCGTGGGGGAGGACTCTCAGTGCGGGCGCCCGCTTCGTGCCGTTCTGCGGCCGCGTCGATCAGCTGCTGGATGTGCCTCGTCACGTAGGGGAGCTCATCAGCCCCAGCCCATTTAGCTCTTCAGCCGCCGCCTGAGCGGCTCGCAGATTCTCGAGCGGTGTGGCGTAGACGGGGCGGTCTGCCCCCAGCATGCTGGCGATGGCCGCGCCGTGCTTCTTGACGAGGCCGGCTCGGCTCGGCCCGCCATGAGGCGGCGTACCGAAGGCGGCGCGGTCGACATCGCGCTGGTGAGCCTCGGTGAGGCGTCTCATGGAGGCTATCTTCTGACCCTCCACGATGAGGGCAAGGCGGCGTGCCTCCAGAGTCTCGGCGTCGGCGTCGGCCGGGATGAGGACGGTCAAGTCATGCATCGCCGCTTGTAGGGCATCGTGGGCGTTCTCGCCCGAGTCGGCGATGTGGCTGATGACCAGCACCTCAGTGACAGCGCTGCTGCCGCTGTCAGCTCGAGGGAGAGGGTCGTTGAAGACTACCACATCGGAGGGGTAGGCATCGAGCGACGCCGTGTCGGAGTCGACAAGCATCGGGTCGGTGGAGCCGACCGACTCCAAGTCTACAGCAAGCTCGCTGGAGACGTGAAGTTTGTCGAGGAGGCTACGAGGCGACTCTCGGGGTAGCCCGTGCCCGCGTCGGACGCAGGCTCGTCAGAGATGTGGGTCTCGCCAAGAAGATCGGCGAGGCAGCTCGCTGCGCAGGCGTCGTCAACGCCTTGCAGCGCGTCGGGGCAAGCACCATCGGGTGCGGCAGGCTGGCTGCGCTCATGGGGGAGGAAAAGGGTTCCCGTCCAGAACAGGTCTTCGGACGACGGTACACCTTGCCCCACAGTGGGCGCCAAATGTCGGGTGGTTTGTGCGACATATGCCAACGGGTGGCTTATCATTGTGGGATCCAGTAAGACGTTGCCGGTGCCTGGAAACGGGATGAGGCGAAGACATGCACGCCGGCGGATCTTACCCACGTTCGGGTCTCTCCGAGGAGATAATACCCCTAGTCCTGCTCTGCGGGGTCTCCGCATGATCACTAGATCAATACAAGTAGCTACAAGTGCTCCTTGAGCTGTCTGGCTAGAGGAAGAAGAAGGGCAAGGCTAGCTCTCCTTTTCGCTGTATGTGGTGTGTGGAACTCTATCAGATCAACCCTTTGCATGGGTGTCCCGGAGGGTTTATATAGGCCTACCCCCCAGGGGTACAATGGTAATCCAGCTGGGCGCGGGTCCCAGCCGTCAGTGTCTATGCTCGCCGGCTTCTCTGCCGGTCATTGGGGCCCGCCGACTGGTGGGTCCCGCCGGCTGCCGGCTTCTTGGCCGGCACGCCGGCCCCACCGCATGGGGGCTTTGTCGGCGGCTGGTTACTGTGGCCTCGCCTCTGATGACGAGGGCTTTGTTGAGGTAAGTGTGGCTACAGCGCTGCCGTCTTGCGAGCCCTCACTGTAGCCTTACCTCGTCTTGTCTCCTTAATGGGGCGCATGCTTCGAGGGAGGGAGGTGGCCGGCTACTGGGAGCCGGCCACATCCCTGGCCGACTAGAGGAGGCCGGGCCGTCTTCAGATGTCTCTCTGGCAAAGGGGCCCGCCACCCGCGGGCCATACTGACAGCCTGTCGTGGGTGGCGTCAAGGTCAACATGGCAACAGTGCCGCGCCGGACGGGGGATGGCCGACCCGTACGCCGAACTGTGGCCATGCGTGCTCCGGGATTCGGGGGTGGCAGGCTTTACTGTAGCCACGCCCCGTCTCATCACCGTTATGGGCGTGCAGTCCTTGAGGGTGCAATCGTGGCCGCTTGCCGGGAGCCGGCTTTCTTCGTGGCCGGCTTCTGGGAGTCGGTCTTCTTGTGGCTGGCTTACCGGAGTCGGCCATCTCGTATCTTTCTTGGAGAAGGTCTCTGGGGCCGGGTCGCCTTCTAGGAGTTGGCCCTGGGGGTAGCTGGCCGGGGGAAGGCGGCCCTGTGCTTTGTATGCCCTAAGGCCTGAACGGCCTGATAATTTTCAAAGAGCCGGGGGGAGTCGGTTAGGCTACCCGTGGTCATTTACTCCGATAGTAGGTCACGTTTTCTGTCATGCATGTACATCCATGACAAATTTATGGCAGAATCAAGATAGTCATACCTGTGCTGTCGTAGAAGTGTTCCATGACATTACCAAAATTATCATCACGGAAGTGTCCACTTCCATGACGATAAATCGCGCGTCACAGAAGTGCTTTCATCAAGGGTGACCGACACGTGGCATCCACCGTAACGGAACACTGTTAAGCTATCGGGTCCGATTTTGGATCCGATAACCCGTTAACAGCCCAGACCAATGGGGATTTTCCACGTGTAAAATCATCATTGGCCGAAGGAAACACGTGTTGCCTCACCGTTGGGACAGATGTCATCCACTCATTGGACAGGAGGCGCCTATGATAGGTCGACACGTGGCACGGCCCAACAGTGGCCCATTCCGGTGAAAAAGGCCGGCCCAGTAGAAAATAGCAGGCCGGCCCATACAAGGCCTACTTGTGTCAGGTCCATTTAAGCCCACGACCCATACGAGATGTGCCAATTTGGCCCGTTAATGGCCCGTTAATGATTTGACACCATTGCAGCCCATCGTCAGTTCGAGCCCGTTAACAGCCCGCTATATATTTGGGCTCAATGTCGGCCCGATGAGATTTTGGCATGTTAACGGCCCATTCAGTGGATGGGCCAATTTTCACGATGTACATCTTTCGGCCTTTTAGCGATACATTTAAATATTGCGCTAATTTCCGCCCCGGTATGTCTTTCAGCCTGTTGACGGCCCATAAATCAGTTGGGCCATTTGTAGTTGGACCTGAGTTTTGGCCTTTTAGCGACCCATTTAAGTGTTGGGCCAATTTCCGGCCTGGTGTGTCTTTCAGCCTGGTGACGGCCCATATATCTGTTGGGCCATTTGTAGTCGGACCTGAGTTTTGGCCTTTTATCGACCCATTTAAGTGTTGGGCCAATTCCCGGCCCTGTGTGCCTTTCAGCCTGTTAACGGACCATAAATGAGTTGGGCCATTTGTAGTCGGATATGAGTTTTGGCCTTTTAACGGCCCATGCCCTTCATGGTCCAATACCAGCCCGATTTCTCTTTCGGCCTGCTAAAGGCCCACAACACAATTGGGCCATTTACAATACGACCTGACGTTCGGCCTCTTAGCGGCCCATGCTCTACATGGTCCAGTACAAGCCCGCTGTCTGTTTCGACCTGCTAAAGGCCCACAATATAGTTGGGCCATATGTAGCCCGAACTTAGTAACGGCCTGTTAACGGCCCGTAAAATCAATTGGGCCCACCTGTTGCCGCTTCGATGACAGCCTGTTAACGACCCGGGAGTTAAGAGGGCCGACCATTAACTTTCGGCCTGGTAACAGCCTATTAACTTAATGGGCCCACTAAAGTTCGTACATGTCTTTAGGACAAATTAGATAATTTGAGCCCATTACGACGAGCAATTATGCACAGGACCAAAACCGATCAAGCAAAGGTACGACATACAGGAAAAAACGTTGCACATCCAGCATATATTACAGGAAATTACATCCACTGGGCAATCAAAGATTGATGCAAGTGCAAATAAATGAACAGAACCTAACGATCTACAACGTCACAATCTGCAACCTCAACACGAATGACGCCCATAAGCAGGTGGGAAAGTTCTTGCTGCTTTGCTACACTGTCTCTGAAAACATTGATCAGTTGTTGTGTCGCACAACTCTGCACCTCTGATTCCTCCACCATTTCCATCATTCCTTGAGCCATTAATTGGTTCACAAACATACATTTTTTCCGTTGCATTCGAGACAAAGGATACTGAACAGATTCAGATGGCGATTTTGGCAGGTTTGTATTATTGATAGTGGCGAGTGTCTCGACCACTGCATCATAACATAAATTAGGAGGGGAACCAAACAGATTAATCATGAGTTATTGGCATATTACCTGGCCTAGATTTATTGGAAAGAAACAATGGGGTTGCCTTGCTGTTTTCCGAGTTTGTCTTCTCATCTTCAGCAGCCTGCACCAAATTAAGACACTAGCATTGCTATCATTGGCCAAGTCAGATAACAGGAAAGCAACATTGGCACACCGAATGTTTGGGCAACTAGCCAACACAAAATTAACACAATATGGCACAACTATCATCAGCCAGGTAACGTAATACGAAAGCAACATTGACACAATGAATGAATGGGCAACATGAGCAGCACTACAATTCAGTAATGTGCATGATATGAGATAGTGCACTCATGCTGCTAAGTAAGCAAAACTACCAGGCAGTTTTCTTTACAAAAATCAACATTGGCGCCTTTAACATTTTGCTACAACAAATTTTTGATCAGACAAAGGTTGGATTCACGCCGATTAACAAAATACATGCTGATGTAAAAATATAGTGATATACAATAGGTACTTACATCAGCATTGGAGCACAGAGAATTCCTGCAAGATATTTTCCTCGAATACAATGCCAATGAAGGAAATCTTCTATCATTTAACCTTATTTTATAAAAGAGAGATGGGTAAGAAACTTGTAGAAAATATGATCAGAATGCTATAAAATTTCATGATGCGAGGATATGCACACGCTTCTTAGAATGGAGTTGATATTCTTTTGCTGGACTGGAGCGGACTAGTTCTTTAGCCACTGGAATCTGCTTATTTTCAGTGGGAGTTGGGTTTCTCTGTGCTGGAGCAGTATCTATGTAAAATGGAGTTGCTTTATTATCTCCTGGTGTTTGGATCTTTTGCAAAGACCCAGTTTGTAACCCTTCAGATTCTAACATAGCCGTCTTCCCCTTGCATGCCTTATATAGAAGAATGGTGCTTCAATTATAAAACTTGCTACAACAGAGATGGAATAGGTACTGAAGAATAGAAAGGCATGACATATTGACATGTATTCCCTGCATCCGGAAATAAAAGGATGGGTCTAGGCGTATTTTAGTTCTAGATACATCCAGTTTTATCCATTTCTGCGACACGTAATCCGGACGGAGGGAGTATGATGTAAGAGCTAGGGATACGACAGGACAACACAATAAAAATAACACTGAAAACCCACTGCAGAACCAAAGTAATCAAACCCACTGATATGAGATTGTACACTCATGCAGCTCAGGATGCAAAACTACCAGGCAGTTTGCCTTACAAAAATCAACATTGTGGCCTTTAATCATACATTTTGCTACAACTAAAGTTAGATCATATAAAGGTTGGATTCACGCCGATTAACAAAATACATGTTGATGTAAAAATATAGTGATATACAACAGGTACTTACATCTGCATTGGAGTACAGAGAATTCCTGCAAGAATCTTTCCTCACAGACGATACCAGTGCAGAAATTCTTCTATCTGTTAAGCTTATTTTCTAAAAGAAAGATGGGTAAGAAACATGTAGAAAATATGATCAGCATGCTATAAAATTTCATGATGCAAGGATACGCACACGCTTCTTAGAATGGAGTGAACATATTTTTGCTGCACTGGAGCGGACTAGTTCTTTGGCTACTGGAATCTGCTTATTATTAGTAGGAGTTGGGTTTCTCTGTGCTGGAGCAGTATCTATAAAAACTGGAGTTGGTTTATTATCTCCTGGCGTTTGGATCTTTTGCAAAGACCTGGTTTGTAACCCTTCAGATTCTAACATAGTCGTCTTCCCCTTGCATGCCTTGTATAGAAGAATGGTGATTCAATTATAAAACATGCTACAGTAGAGAGATGGAATAGGTACAGAAGAATAGAAAGGCATGACATATTGACATGTATTCCCTCCATCCTTAAAAAAATGGATGGGTCTAGGCGTATTTCAGTTCTAGATACATCCTTTTTCATCCATTTTGGAAACATGTAATCCGGACGGAGGGAGTATGGTGTAAGAGCTAGGGATGCGACAGGAAAACACAGAAAAAAACACTAGTTGAATGTAAAACTGTATGCTAGCGGAATACATACAGAAAAAGCTAAGGCAACATACACGTGTATGATTGGGAAACTAAGATGGAATTGCAACAGAGCACTAGAACAACACTTCAATGTAAAAAAAACATGGTATGGTAGATAGATGAAGTATATACTGATGAATAACAGTGCATAAGATATTCAGACGCATGATGTCCAAATTAAGCAGATGGCATTGCGATAGAGCAAGCACCTTGTGGGGTGAAGAGGATTCAACATCTTTCTGCAAGTCTTCTGAAGAACTGGCTTTACATGTTCCATCATATTGGGTATCATTGACATCAAGTTTATTGGCCTTTACATTGCTCCATGAGGTTCTTGTGGATATATCAGTGTTTGCAATTATATCTGACATGCATGGAAGACAACTAGTAGTTAGATTTATGTAATGAGTGCCTGTAGGAGATGACATAAATAGTAGGGCTGGGTTAACTAGCAGCAACAGGTCTCAAAAACTAAAGGGAGAACAGAGATGAAAGCTACAGAATATGTATCGTTTGTACTCAAGATTAACTAGATGGCACACAAAAGTATTAAAGAACAACATAGGTAATACTAGAAGTGGTATAGTACTATAATCACCAGCCTGTGGGATAGCATTGGCTGATGGATGATAACTATGGAACAGCGTTACCTAAAGAACAAGTATCTTAGCTGAACTATGGAACAACGTTAACTCCTGAACAAGACCCGTAAGAGATCAACATGAATATACAGTGAAATGTGATAATCTATTTTCCATGCTTAGATGAATAACAAAGCCATAAATGTTGCACACAAGTAAGATGAGGGTACAACCTATCTGGCCGCCATCCATAGGAGTGAGCATCATGTGCTGACTTGTCGATGGCCCTGCAGTTGTTGTGGTTGTCCATGTCGAGCACGCGCATTCGATGCAGGGAACTGTTGAGTGGGGACTATAGCTCCCTTCTGGTGTATGCTTCCCTTGTTGGAGCAGCCGCGGTGAGTCGGAAGACGGTGTGGCTGAAGATGCAGATAACGCATAATGTTAAGAACGACACATCTCTTTGATCTGAAGAAATACACTAAGAGATCAAAAGCAAGGTACGAGAGTGGTCACACGTCTGTTGACTGAGACTAAATTGGGGTCACACGATTTTATTTTATTTTGGTACTGTCCGATCTATGCCAGATGGCTTGATGGCCGTCTTGTGCCTCCTGACTAACACTGTTAGGAATCTTCCCCGAAGAGCCAGCAACCAACGGCAGAGCAGCTTGCCTACACCGTCCGTGGCCCCGGCCAAAAGCCCGCTCCCCGCCCCACCGCACTGTCGTGGTTGCGCCACCCCCGGGCCAATCCATAAAGACTCCCCGTCATCCAGATCCGGCGGCGGCAGTACCTTGAACCCACGCAACTCTAAGATAGCCATCTAAGTGCTGCTTCCGCAGCGAACTTGCGGCCCCGCACCCTTACGTTAGACACCAGCCAACTGGCAGCCTAGGAGCTCCGCCGCCTCAAGGGGTGCTGCTTCCCATTGGGAATCGATTGGCCTAGAATAAAAATTCAGACAACTGACGCCTAAATAAAGTGATTTGAGATGAGGGTGTGCCCTATCTGGCGGCATGGTGAAGTAGGCAGGTCCAGCTGCCGAGTCGGTGAGGCCGGCGCGGTTGCCGTGGCCACCGGCGGCAGGGAAACAACAATGTCGCGACGGTCGACGGCTAGGGGGATGCAGCGGCGGGACTCTAGACGGATCCGAAGTTGGAGCCGCTCTGGCGCCATGAACAACGGCGGGGGTGAATCGGCTTCGGTACGGTTCACGCGGCCGTCGTCGAGGCAGCTCCAGCAGCACGTAATAAGAGGCACACGGCCCAGTGCATGACGGCAAATGTACAGCGTCTCCGGCGTTAGGGCGGAGGGCGGCTAGGAAATTGGTGCAGTGGGGGCGCCATGGAGGAGGGGCTGAGGTTTCGCGGCTCACGAGAAGGGAGCTTCCGGGGAGAAGGTGATTTGGCGCCCATGAGGTATGAATGGGGGGGGATTGGGAGGGGAGTGGAACCATGTTTTACGGACGCATTTGTCTGAAATGTGAGGGGGAGTTACAGTTCTACCCCTGCCTTTAGGCTTCTCGGCTTGGGTCTGTGTACTGAGGGTCAGGGATAGTAGAGTAACTTTGCTTCTCCCCAAATAGTGGGCGGCAGCGATTTCGGGCGAGGAGGGCGTGTTTTGAAATATAGTGGGCGCGAGCGATTTCGGGCGAGGAGAGCATGTTTTGAAATAGTGGGCGCGAGCTATTTCGGGCGAGGCGAGCGTGTTTTGCCGATCATGGTTTATGAATTATTCGGCACATGTCATTTCGCCCGAGGAGAAGGCGCGCTTGGATGAAGTTACGAACCTACCCTCGATGCACAACGGGCCAATTAATGCGTCTCCCACATAGGACGGTAATTTCGCGTCTCCCATTTATTTGCTCGGGCGAATTCCACTGAGCAGAGGATGTTTAACGGTTCGTTCAAAATTTGGTAGAACGAGCATCCACGTCTACCTTACCAAGTCGATTCGAATCAAGCTAAAAAAAGTCGATTCGAATCAAATTTAGAAATATTAGCTTGCCACTTCTTTTTTAGATGGAGAGATGATGCTCGGGAGTAATGTGTTTTTTACATGCTTGTTCCTAGCGATTTACTATATGACAAATAGTTGACCCACTCAAAAACGGGAATCAAACCCGAAATGAAATATCTCAATTCAATGAAATAGCTCATTCACCAGGTCAAAATAGTGAACTAAATCCAAAATTGAACACCTCAATCGAATAGCATGTTGTACAGTATTATAGTACTCCATGAACATGTTGAAAGTCAAATTAATGAACTTGTTTGATATACGCATATATCCGTTCATGTGTGGATTGCAGACAACATGTTCTCCAATTTAAATATTTGAATACAAGTTTATATTGAAACATGGTTTATATCAGTCTTTAATGCATATAACGCGACCTCCCCTCTCCCGGACTCCTTCTTCTCT